>NC_022009.1:71043352-71065642 GCF_000317375.1 Microtus ochrogaster
TTGGCTGTGACCAAGATCTAAAGCATCCTATGAGAGAGAGAGTTCTTTTTTTCTTTCTCTGCTTCCACTCCTTGCTGGTATGTGTCCTATCTACTCACTATATCTATCTATCTATCTATCTATCTATCTATCTATCTATCTATCTATCTATCTATCTATCTATCTATCTATCTATCTATCCATCTCTATCCATCCATCTATCTATTTATTTTCACTGCCACTGGTTTTGTCATCCTTTACTGACTGTGAAATCCAGATTTTTCAGTCTTCCGATGAAAACTGAAGACCAGAAATTCTTCAGAAATCCCCTGGGCCTACTGTACCAGATTGGGACTGCTATGGTACCCAATGTGTTAGACTGAGAAGATTCCACAACCTCAGCTTCTCCAGCATGGGAACAGCCACTGAGACGTCCCAGGTAACATTATGTAAACCAATATTTTGTATCCCCCTTTTACAATATATTTATTCTTTAGTTCTGAACAGGTAGAGAAACCCAACTAATGCAGGTGGTAGTACCAGGAGTAGTTCTAAAGAAAAATAAAGATAAAGATAAAATTCTCCAGTGAACTTAATGATATATAGAGCTATCTCTGAAACTCAGCTAAACTTATGATTGCTGAAGTCTATCTTGGTAACATAGATAGTACTGAAAAAACATAGGTGAACTGTTTAAAGAATAATGTAAGATAACTGTGTTCAATCCTCTGAATTCATATCTTGTGAGATAAAAGAAGTTTAGAGACTCTATAGAAAACTTTTGAGTATTTGTTGAAGAATAAAGATCATAATAATAGTGTTTTGATGCTCATAGAATCTCTGGATTAGCCTAGCAGTGGTGGCACATGCTTTTAATCCCAACACTCGGGAGACAGAGGCAGGCAGATCTCTGTGAGTTTGAGGCCAGCCTGGTCTGCAAAGTAATTCCTAGGGCAGCTCGGGCTGTTACACAGAGAAATACTGTCTTGAAGAACCAAAAAAATATCTCTGAATAAAGCATCAAAACCAAAATAATAAAGTCAGAGATGAAATTTTCCAGTTCTAGATATGCTTAAAAAACCCTCAAGTTTCCTAAGTGCATCATGAGAATTCCTCTGTCAAAAAGTTAAGTTACTGAAGAACTATGACCCTGCCTGAATCCTAAGATTACCCAGACCTGATTTTCAGCCTCTCAGCTGTCTGCAGTTAAAATGGAAGCTCCAATTGGAAAACAATAGAACTCTGTAATTTGGGAATTTGTTGGAAGACCTGAAAAGACTGAAGTCAAAGGGGCTCTCAGGTTAGGATGCATTGATTTTACCTAAAGAAGTAGTTTTCCCCACCCTTTAGCAACACACACACACACACACACACACACACACACACACCCTCCATTTTCTGTACTATTTGGCTCTCCATATTTCTGAGGGGATTTAGCATGCATTGTTAGTAGAACTAGAATGGCCTCCCCTGAAGGTGACACCAAGCCAGGTAAGACCCATGGCCCAAGGGCTGACTCATCACAGCCTCTAGATTTCTAACCAGACTCAAGGCTCAATGGTCCTCTCGGGGTGATGGAGAGAGTATGGTTGATGAGGATATGTACTATAAGCCCAAGGAACTTAGGAAGTGTTCAAAGTCTGAAGCATATGTGTGGGAACAGATCCTAAGGGAGCATGCGAAGGCGGGAAGAAAGCTGGATCTAGATCAGGGTTAGTTGATCTATAAGGGTCCATTAAGCAGAGACTCTGGGTCTAATGCACAGTTAAAAGTGCTGTCCTAAGATCATTTGATTGAATGGGAGAGTTGGGAAAATGTATTTCTCACTCATATTACGGGAAACAGATTTGTTAGAGTTGCACTGGCTTGAAGACCTCTGCCATTGCTGTCCTCTATATTCTTTCCACACACTGCTGTGGAAACTACAGTTGCTTAATTGATAAATCAAATGCAGCCAGTTTAATCGGATTCTGGCATAGGAGTAAGGGCCAGGTAATAACAAAATCAATAACTGTTGAAAGCTAGATGGAAGTACTTATCATGGACAGCAGAGACAAAGCACAGTTCATAAGGGTCTGACTTGTGCAAACCTCTGTTTCTGGTTAATTAATCATGGTGCTCGCAGGAATTAAAGAAATAAAATGTCCACTGAATTCTACGTAAGTATAAAAGTTAAAGAATAAATGAACAGAAAACTTATAGAATCAAAGCAAAAGAAAATCATGGCCCCTCAACTAATTTCCAGGGTTGAGCCTCTTTATGCCCCCCGGAACTCCTAGAAAGAAGGAACTCAGATCTCCTTGGGAAAGGACTTCGTCATATTACTGAAAAGTTCTACTGTTAACTTTTCCTTCCCTTCTTTGCAAATGTAACTATAGCTGCTTACTACTGTAACTAGTACATTGAGATAAGCAAAATATCAGAATTTTTTTCAGGCCCTACTAGACCCTGGCTTTGCATTGATATTGATTTTGGCAGATTCCCAAAAGCACCGTGGCTTTCAAGTTAAGGTAGAAACAGCAGAAGACAGATTATCAATGGAGTTTTAGCCGAAGACTGAATCATGTCCAGTGGGTCTCTGAACTCATCTTGTGATTATTTCCCCAGCCCCAGAACACAAAATTAAGGGAGCTATATTTAGAAGTGGTAGAATCCCAACTGGTTCTCTGACATATTGAGAGAAGGTTGTTATGGATGGAAAGATCAAAGGCAAGCCGTTAGAACTGCCTTTACTTGGGAAAATAGTGGACCCAAACCAGTATTGCATTCTCAGAAGGATTGAGGAGATTAGGATCATCACCAAGGCATTGGAGAAATGCATAGTGGTGATTCTCAACAAACTTTCACTTAACTCTCTTATTTGATCTTTGAAGATGGATCATGATCAATAGTGATTTCAGCTGCAGCCACTGTAGCAGATGTAGCTTCCTTAGCTGAGCAGGTTAGTATATCTTTTAATAAACTGGTATGCAGTTATTGAAAGTATATTTTGTTCTTTGTATTTGACCAAAAGGGTGACCCACCAGAAGAAATTTGCTTTTAGTTATAAAGGTCAGTAGTTCACTTTGTATTTCTACCTCAAGCGTATGTTAATTCTTCAGGTCTGTGAGATAAATTAGTTCACATGGATCTTGATCACAGGGATCTTCCACAAGATATTATATTGGTCTATTATATTGATGATATTATGCTGATTGGAGCAAGTGTGCATGAGGAAGCAACTCCTCTGGATTTGGTAGTAAAATATATGTGCAGCAGAGGATGGGAAATGAATTTGATCAAAATTGAAGGATCTTCTAGTTTCTGTAAAGTTCTGGTAATTCAGTGGGGCATACAGAAATTTTCTTTTAAGGTCAAGGATAAAGTATCGCACTTGGGTTTTACTACCTGCAAGAAAGAAGTACAGCACTTAATGGGCCTATTTGGATTTTGAATGCAGAGCTCTCCTGAAGTGTTATGCCTGCCTATGTATCAAGTGATTCAGAAAGGTGCTGGTTTTGGGTAAGTCTTGGGTCTGAATAAGGCTCTTCCACAGGCTTAGGCTGCTGTATAGGCTCTGACACTTGTGCCATGATAGAGCTGACTTGATGATATTTCAGCTGTGAGTGACAGACAGGGATATTGTTTGGCACCTTGGCAGGCCTCCATAGGTGAACCACAGTGAAAACTATTAAGATTTTGGAGCAAGACTGTACCATGGTCTGCAGAAAACTGTTCTTCCTTTTATCTGCCTTTGGATTTTTGTCAAAGCTGAGTGCTTCATAGTGGGCCATCAGATTACCATGTTAAGTGACCTGAGTTACATGTCAC
Organism: Microtus ochrogaster; assembly: GCF_000317375.1. Lineage (NCBI taxonomy): Eukaryota > Metazoa > Chordata > Mammalia > Rodentia > Cricetidae > Microtus > Microtus ochrogaster. Next base: position 71,047,142 of record NC_022009.1, read on the forward strand.
GAAATGGATGTTATATGACCAACCAAGTCATAAGGTTTAACATATACAACAGTAATCCAATCGATCTTCAAATGGAAGTGATGTTTATGTAATTGGGCCTAAGTAGGTCATCACGGCACCAGTAACTTAGATGAAGAAGCTGCCCAATTGTTTAGGATTCTTACTCCTAATATGAATGTTTTCTATTCTCATGTATTACCCTATGTCTTTATGTGTGTGCCCTCCTAAGATCAAATGACTGGAGAATAAAAGACCAGGGTCTGGTTTATTGATAGAATAGTGGAATGGTCATTAAAAGACACATTTACACAGAAGTAGCTTAGAGAGCCTGGGGCAGGTTTCTCTGGACAACTGTAGACGTTCTGATTCAGCCTTTAGTATTTAGCAGCATCTTTCTTTATAATTAGAATTCATAGTTATAGGAATCAAGGTTAGAATTGGGAATAGGATTACACCACCCACTACTCTAATGACCTACTAGCAAAAAAAAATAAAAATAAAAAAAAAACTTCCTGATCATGTGACATTCTCCTTTACATCCTGAAAAGTTTTTGGTTCCAAAGGAGAAAGTGCTTTAGCCAGGAAGCAAAGCCAACATTCCTTTGAGCTGGGATCTAAGGTTTCTCTATTGGCTGGATTGTGCTTTGGTGTCCTTTAGGAAATTGGCTAACAGAGGAATTACAGTGTTAGCAGGGGTGATTGCTCCAGACATTCCAGGGGAGATTGGACTGCTTCTTTACAATGGAGATAAGAAAGAATGTGTTTCCAGTACATGAGATCCTTTGTAGTGTCTTTTGGTTTTAATATGTCCTGATAAGCTATGTTTGATTAGAGAAAGGCAAGAAATACATCTCTATTGTCAACAAACCACATAGGATCAATCACCTTTTTGTGCATATTGTATTGTGGACAAAAAAAAAAAAGAAAACAAACAGAAACCAACATCAAGGTGATATAGAGAGGAGTTTTATTTAACAGTGAAACTCTCACATGAGGATCTAGGTTTTATTTTTTTATATAAGTGTTTATATGTCCGTGTAAGGATATGTGTTCTGGTACAGTGTAAGAGTGACAATGGTGGGTCCATGGAGTCCCATGATGGGTAAGAGACAGATGGCAGGTGATGCAGACTTTGCTCACATGGAGAATTTTATTGAGAGAAAGGGAATGGGAAAAGGTGCTGTGGGAGAAGGCTCTTGTAGACTGGAAAGATTTGTTGCTTGTATTGGTTTAATAAAATACTGATTGGACAGTAGCCAGATAAGAAGTATAGAGAGGGAAACAAGACTAGGATAATTCTGGGAAGACGAAAGGCAGAGATGCAATTGTCAACCAGATGCAGAGGAAGCAAGATGAGAATACCTTTCTGAGAAAAGGCATCAAGTCATATAACTGAACATACATAAGAATTATGAGTTAATTTAAGTTGTAAGAACTAGTTAGAAATAAACCTGAGCTAATAGACCAAAGAGTTTATAATTAATATAAGTCTCTGTGTATTTCTTTAGGACTGAATGGCTATAGTACCAGGCAGGACAGAAACTTCTGTCTACAAAAGGAGGTAGGGAAGTAGGGCAATGGATCTCTGAGGACAGAAGCAGTGGAAGAGAAGAGAGAGGCAGAGAGAGACAAAGAGACAGGCAGAGACCTTCCTTCCCCTGTAAAAGAGTGGCAAAAAGAGAGAGCAGGAATGGGCAGAGATTGTCTTTTGTGTGTACAGACTACAAAGTGACATAGCAGTCATAGGACCCTGGACTGGCCGGAGTACTGCCTGAGTGCATCCTACCAGGTGACAGAGCAGGCCAGCAAATGCCTGAATCCTAAAAATATGGGTGCATGTTATGAAACTAGAAGGATCTTAAGAAGTGGGTAGGGGGAAGATGGGTAATGGGATATATGTAACACAAATACAGGGTGGATCAGGGTCTACTTGAGAGAGTGCTGAGACAAGCTGGGAGTGGAGCAAGGGGACAGGAAAGAGGAGAAGAAAAACACCACAAACAATGTGTGCACAATGATGCAAATGACAAGGATGCTTAAGACTTTGTACCTTACTTGCAACAAACACAAAAATATCACTAAAGGAGAAAGAGTAGAAACATTTGCTTTTATCAAGACATCCTGGGTTCATGAATAAACTCAATAAACATCACATCCCCCTTGTATTGGTCTGTCCTGTTCCTTTAAGAGACAATCCACACCCACTCCCCCCAGGCAAGCTGATCTTCAGCTTCCAGCCTGAGTCCCTTCCTTTTTCTGTCTGTCTGTCTGTCTGTCTGTCTGTCTGTCTGTGTGTGTCTCTCAGAGGCAACTTCTTTCTCTCCCCTATCCTCACTTCTCCCATTCTCCCCCCTCTGTTTCTCCTTCTCTCTGCTCTTTCCACTTCTCCTCTCCCCTTTCATAACCCACTAAATAAATATCCAACTTCACTCTGCGTGCCTATTCATCCTAGTCTCTCACCTGCCATGCCCCTCTCTGCCTGGGACCCTGATGTCTTCGTGGCCTGCCATGGTCTCATGGCCTGCTGCCCACTGCCACCAGTAGGGGACCCGCAGCATTTTACTTAAACTATTACAGCCCTGGTCAGCCTGGTATCTGTTGCATGGGTGTGGTTTTCTGGATGACTTCACTGCCAACTCAGTTAAACCCTCAATATCCTTAAAGGAGGCCTTGTTTGAATGACCTGTGAGGCATAATCCAACCAGTTTGCAAGAACACAGGGTTCCCCTTGCCTCGGCTGCTGATTAGCAACCACCTAGTTTCTCTTCACTGGAGGATTAGGTAGGAAACGTAGCAGATGGGCAGAAGCCTGGGGAGAGTGGCTGAGCAGGGATACTGCAAGCCTGGCATTCTCCACGTGGGCTGCTTTATCTGCATGCAGTCAGCCTCTCCTTGTAACCCCAGATAAGAGAAAACTAGCCAGGAAAATATGGAAGCAGAAACTCAATTACTGGAGACATTTATTCTTATCTTTTATTTTTAAAAAGAAAAACAAAGGCAGATAAAATCAGGGCTTCATGTGAAACCAAATTCACAGTTTGTCTGTGAGCATTTTTTTCCCAGAGCCACTAATGTGTTGATGGCCTACATTTCCCTTCCCTCCAAGCCCAGGAGGGAAATTCAGAATCTGAATAGACCTTGGAGATCCTTAGTCCTGGCCTTCCTGCTCCCCTCCCTTTCTCCTAATAAGGAAACTGAGGCCCCCAGAGGTTAACCAACAAGCACAAGGTCAGATGAGCTCAATTGTCTTCTAAACTCCACACAGAACTTTTTCATTTCCAGCTTTAAATTATTTATTTAGTTTTTACCATTTTCACTTCATTGAAATGAACTCTCTCCTCTCGCTATTATGTCCTGGAAGCTATTTATCCAACCTGATTTAATTGCATTTTCACCGAATTGTATTACATTTTTCCAATTGCTATTACATTTTATATTCTCTGTGTTTTTATGCCCTGATGCCAACTGTTAGCAGTGGCCCTGTTCTACTTTATTATTAAACCACCCCAGGTGTTTCTTAGGCCAGGTTTGCTTAGGTTTTCATCTGGAATTAAAAAATAGCAACATAGGTAGATTGTTGCACATCCTAACTTGGGTTCAGATAGATGGAGAAGTTAAAAAGTTGGGACTATTATAGTACATTTGAATGCTTGGCATATAGAACTAATGTAAGTTATCATCCTTAACCTCTGTCTCAAAAATCCCTTCACTACCTTCCTCTTGTATAGGAGAAGTTTATCTCCTTTATAGGTGAAATTCTCATTTAGGAAGTTGCTGCAGACTGCACATTAAGTCAGTCAACTCAAAATTACAAAAAAATTAATTTACACAAATTATATAGAAAGGTCAGAGACCGTAACCATCCTTACCTGTCAAAAAAGTTTATAAAAAATATAAAATGATTTATATTTATATATAACCTGAGACAATACTTAACAATGGCTAAGACCATATGAAGATTTTGAGGCATAAAAAATGAAACACTGTTAAAAGTCCAGAAAAAATTCATTACACTAAAAATTGGTAACAAATATGTTGCCAAGAAAATGTCTTTAAAAAAAATAGCACAGGAGCAAAACACTAAGCTGCCAATTATGGGTAGGTGGTTGGGTGGATATTCTGATGCCTTATTCAAACTTGGTCTTGATTTAGGTGGACTCTAGAGCAATTCTCTGTCAGCTGAATTACATGCACCAAGCACTTCAAAGGCCTTGTGCTCATTGGGAAGGCCCAGAACTGAGCACTGTGAGAAATAAATGATTGCACTGCCATGTAGGCTGACAAGCTGCTCCCATCACTTTGCAGTCACTAGAAAAAAACATGGTGTGCAAATGGACATCACACTGTGATAAGGGGAAGTCTGGGCATACAGCTGCAACATGGCGAGCAAATTTAACTGAGGCAAATCTTTCCGTTTCCTTGGAGAGCTCTGCTCTCCAGGCAGTGGCTTTACTGAAGGCCAAAGTTGTGCAAGCAGGGTATGAATATGCAAGCCTCACAGACAGCTTTCTTACACAGGCACATCAGAGTTAAGGGCTAGGCAGAACTTTAAAAAGCTTTGATCCTACTGCACGTATTGGCTTTGTGGGAGCCTACACAGTTTGGATGCTCACCTTACTAGACCCTGAAGGAGGTGGGAGGTCCTTGGACTTCCCAAAGGGCAGGGAACCCTCACTGCTCTTTGGGCTGATGAGGGAGGGAGACTTGATTGGGGGAGGGGGAGGGAAATGGGAGGCGGTGGTGGGGAGGTGGCAAAAATCTTTAACAAATAAATTAATTAATTAAAAAAAAGAGCTTTGCTGAAAGGGAGTTGGCTTCAGATATCTACTTTAGTGATTCACCCGTGCATAGTGGGCAGCATCAGGCTATCCCAGGGAAGCCTAACACAGGAGTGTGTTCTTTGAGATCAGTAGGTCCTTCTCTACTGCCTTTTCAAAGACACGCTGTGATGCCAACCTGAGCTGCCTCAGCTTCCCTTCACACTGCCTGCTTCTCAAATTGCCATCTTGTGGGTGAATAGAAAGAGAGAGGAGAGAGAGAGAGAGAGAGAAAGAGAGAGAGAGAGAGAGAGAGAGAGAGAGAGAGAAGGAAAGAACATGAATGCTTCGAGGTTTATTGTGGACATGAGAGAGAGCATAGTCAGAGGCGTAAATACCTGGGAGAATCTAACAGGTAGAGACTGAGTGATGCTGGGAGTACCTGGCCAGGTATAGCTTTGATATGTTACATTGGCACCTCAACTGTTTGTTCCAGGTTTGAAACTTGACAGTAGGTTTCCAGAAGTCTTTTTGACGTAAATTCCTGAGACTCACAATCTCCATGCCTGGGTGATCATCGCACAGGACTAGAGTACATTCAGGGCCACAGCTTAAGGCGCCTGAGATGTTTTTGTCGAGATGTTTTACATGTGTTGCGAGAACATTTTGATCTTAAAAAGGCAGGTTTTGTTAGGTCTCAAACTCAGCACAAATGGCTGACTGAAGCACCATTTAATACATCAAAGTTGACTCTAATCAACTAGTTACTAGTTGTAGTCAATTAGTCCCTACTTGTTACAGTATCCTCCTAGCTGGCACGCCCCACCCCCTACCCTAATTCTCCAGCCCAGGTCCCTTTCCCCAATTTCTCTTCCTTGTATAATCCAGCCATTTTGGCTATACAATCTCTTTGTCTTCTGGCTAGCTCCTGGTATCTTGGCTCCTTGTTTCTCTCTCTTCCTCTCCCATCTCCCTCCATTCCCAGCTCCTGATACAGCCCAGTTTAGTCTGCCAGTTATGTCCAATCTGGACACTTCTAGATTCCCTTAAATCTATAATAAAATCAACGCCCTAGGAGCAGTCATGTCCTCCTCTCATTCATCTGGTACCAAAACCCAGGTGCAGAATAAATGAGTTCCTTTCTAAGGGACTCGGCCTCTTCAAGTCAAGCTGCTGCTCTGACTCTCCTAATGCTTCTGCTGGCTTCTGTCACCCACCAAGTTTGACTACTACAAATGCTACAGTCTGTTTTTCCTCTTGCTCTGACCATTTGACTCTAGCTACTCTTTTAGACTCTCTGGCCTGCTACCCCCTGAAGGGCATCTACACCCATGTGGGCATCTCTCGACTGGGTAAGTGCCACTCTGGAAATGTTTCTTAGATGTCAGATTTGAATGAAGACATGTAGAAATTGTGGGTCCGTGCCTGGTTTATTTCACTTAACACAGTGACTTCCTTCTTTATGAAACTCTTAAAAGATATTCTCCTTTTATTGATGACTAACATTCCATTCAGGTTCATCTATTATTTAATGGACACTTCACTTGTTTCCATTTCTTGGCTGCTATGATGAGTATTGTGATGAATGTGGGAGTCTCCGTGTCCCTTTGATATACTGATGCAATTTCCTTAGGACATTCGGCTGTAGTGGGATTGCTAGACCATATGTTTGTTCTATTTAGCTTTTGGAGGAACTTCCATAGTCCCCTCTAAAGAAATTTTACTAATTTACATACATAGCAATGTTCAAGGAAAGCTTCCATTTTCCTTACATTCTCAGCATTGTGTAGATTTTTGTCCTGCAGATAAAGCCATTCCTCCAGAGGTGAGGTGATAGCTCAGTGCCGCTCTTTGCATTTCCCCTAGCTTTAGTTACCTGAAGTATTTTTCATGGACTTATTGGTAGCATGTATATTTTCCTTTGAAGAATATTTGCTAACTAAACATGCACACAGGCTCACATGATCTTCCCTATAGCCTCTACCTGAAAATAAAAGGTCTAGGAAGGTCAGTTGTCTCATTTTGAAACTAAATAATTTCATATTTTGCCATTTGTGATGGTTGATCTGTTTCTATATGCTGGGTCTCTTGTCTTGATGGATCTTCAGGTTACAAATAGCTTTTTTGATTTTGTTATCTGTCTCTTCTCTGTCACAGTTTGTGACAGTAAAAAGACAGGACCTAGACATAGCCCACCATGTGCAGCCGATGGATGATTTGGTGGCCACTTATTCCTGCAGGGGCAGCAGAGACAACTACATCCTGGCAGCGTTATCCAGGGTCAGTGACATTTCAGGTGAGGAAGGCACATTGACAATACCTATAGGCAGGGTCTTTGGGACAGCAATGTGGGATTGAGGTTCTGAAGTCATTCCTGCTTGTAAATTCTTCAAGCTTGGCTCTCAGGGCATCTCATCCAGAAACCAACCCATTTCGCTTTCATACAGGTCCTCTGCTCACTCCGATTTCAGCTGCTTATGTGTGCCACCACTGAGAGAGCACAGCTTCAAGGGTGCAGTGCATGAAAGGGAAGATGCAGAGCGAGGAGAATAGAGGGTTAGCACAGGCAGCCAAAGGTGGTGTGCTTTTTACATTTTGTAAAGGCCAAGGCAGCATCTGCAGACACTCTTGATAATGAGTGAGAGCCAAGGTTATATTTTAAGAAGTTTTAATTATTGTGCTTAAGTAATCCATAAAACAGAAAAGCTTCTAACCTGTAAGCCCCTTGTCCAAGGACAGATACTTCCTGAAATGCTGGAGTCTATTGTTTATGTAAAATAACAAGCCACGTGTTTTCACTCTCAAACAAATTTGTTTAACCCAACTGCACCAGATGTGCTTAATCACGCGTATTCTTGCCCCTGTTTAGATGTAGGTGAGGGATACACAGGCAGGACGTGTGTCAGGATATATGCTTATTCCTGATTGGACCTGGTGGGAAATGCATCTCCTTATGGGTTCGCCTTTATAAGCCTCTGCAAAACGTGACTTGTCGTCATTTTTCTGGGAACCCTGGAATGGACTTGGCTGGAGTCCATCATCCTGAATAGTATTTGGTTATTAAAGTGTGCATCAAATTGGGCTCAAAATTGTGGTAGTGGTCTTATTCTCACCCAGAGTGATTAACAAATGCTCTTTAATTTTCATGTGGAACGAATTTTCTGCATTCTTTGTGTGTTTTTAAATTGTCATACAGCAATGCCCACGTAGTGAATCAGAACCTTAAATAAAAGAACATATGATAGCACCTAATGTCTTTGCCAAAGAATGCGACAGATCTTTGATTCCCATGAGCTCTAATTCCTTGTGCATCAGTTCGATTTTCCTTGTCAATGCTGGTGGGAGTTAACCAGACTCCAGAGAGCGGTGCCCAGCATGAGGGTGCTGAACAGCCTTGTTCCCAGCGTGACTGTGTTCTGCTGCTGGTGGAGAAAGGCTCTCTGTAGATTCACTTTTGATCCTCAAGCACCAGCAGCATTTTGAAGAGTACCATGAGGCCAACTGTCTTCTCTGAAATGTATGGTCTCCCCTCCACCATCAGACCCCCACATACTGACTTCAACTCTGCTACAAAACGTGACCTGAAACATAGAAAGAGTAACATGATCCTGTTTGGCTTCTGTCTAGCACAAAGAGAAAAGGCAAACAGAAATACAATTGTGTGGATAGCTCCAGGACAGATACATGCTTTCTAAGCCCAGATAGAGAAAGAGCACGGAGAGGAAGTCAAGAGCTGTGAACATAGATTTCAGGCCAGGTACTGGGAAAGCTACCCTCTTGTGTTGCTCTGCTGTGAAGCAGTTCACAGGTTGGCAAGAAAGTGAAGTTGGCAATCAGACATACCCGGGTTTGATCCCTCTTCCATCTGCATTACCTGATTTCAAGACTTAATTGGTAAAAACTAAAAATAATGCCTTGTTCACATTAAGTCATATTGAAATAGAGATCATATATGTGAAATTCACAGCACAGAGTCTATCTCACCAAAGGACAACCTTTACTGTCACCAAAAAGGCTCCAGAGCTGTCAGGAGCATAATAGGGAAAGGTCTCCAGATGGCAAAATTCTGTACGGAACAAAGAAACTTTGTAACACAGACATGGCAGATAATTGTCACTGTCTTGGCATAACCAATATGTCTGACTTTTCTGCACTGTAACTCTTAAAACTTCCCCTGTGTTTTCCCAAATACATTAGATGAATTTTTTTATTGAAATACTGAATTTTACAATACATATTATTCTATCCTCCAAATCGAGATTCAAAAATTCTCCTTGCCTGTCCTAGCATGAAATGATACCTGAGATGATGAATTATCTACCTCTGAAACATATTTCATTTATCAAGCCTACTAATAAAGCACGGCCGGTGACAGTATGAATTCCTTTCTTGGAAGTGTCAAAATCTTGCAGACAGGCTTGGGGTGGATGAGAAGTCCATCTCAGGGTTGTAAATGATGTACCCACCTTGGAACCAGCAGTTTTGTTAAACAACCGTCTTCATGAGTGAAGATTAATTCAGGCCATGGTATAACTATCTAAATCTGCCATTGCTAGGAATTGTGAATTAGACTCAGGGGTTGTAAGGTCACGTGATTACATGCAGGCAGGCCTCAATGCCAGAGAGACATGCTAGCTTGGATGCTGAAGGGAGGTTCTGTTGAGATGAGTGTGTTCGCTGTGAGTGGTGGGAGAATTCTGTTAGAAGGGTGTTAAGTAGTTTTCACAGCTTTGCAAGGCGCGCCACGGCTCTGGCTCTGGCGTTCTAGCGTACAACCGAGTGGAAGGACTGATGCCTTCGTAGGACTTACAAGGGAGCTTTTCCAATCCATAAATTGCCTTATTGAGAATGTGTGTCACAAGCTCCAGAGCAACCAGAACCCAGAAAACCTGATTTGTTTATTAAGACATTGACTCTTTCACTTAAAAAATATATATTATATTTTCACTCAGTTAACAACTAAAAATGTGTATGAAAATATAGTTAAAACCTTCCCGTCTCCTTCGGGTCTCCCGTCTGCCTTCCATTTTCTGCTGTAACTGCCATTCTATGAAGAAAGATACATTTGTATTCTAATTGCTCTTTATTTTAACACAAAATTTAGCATAGTTTACCTAGTCTACTTAACCTAGGAGGAAGGGGTGCACTCATCCATTGCTGGTGGGAATGCAAACTCGTGCAACCACTTTGGAAATCAGTGTGGCGATTTCTCAGGAAATTCGGGATCAACCTACTCCAAGACCCAGCAATATCACTCTTGGGAATATACCCAAGAGATGCCCTATCATATGACAAAAGCATTTGTTCAACTATGTTCATAACAGTGTTATTTGTAATAGCCAGAACCTGGAAACAACCTAGATGCCCTTCAATGGAAGAATGGATGAAGAAAGTATGGAATATATACACATTAGAGTACTACGCAGCGGTAAAAAACAATGACATCTCGAATTTTGCATGCAAATGGATGGAAATAGAAAACACTATCCTGAGTGAGGTAACCCAGACCCCAAAAGATGAACATGGGATGTACTCACTCATAATTGGTTTCTGGCCATAAATAAAGGACATTGAGCCTAAAATTTGTGATTCTAGAGAAGCTAAATAAGAAGGTGAACCCAAAGAAAAACATGTTTTTAGTTTTTAATATAGAAAATAATGACTTAAGTTTAAGAAAGGATGAAACTAGGAAGGTTTCTACCTTCCCTGAGTTTCCCTGTCTATAATTTCGTGAGATCTTGCTGAAGTGAGACTTTAGAACATGGTTCTATAATAAAAAAAAAAAAGTCATTTTTTTCATATTTAAAGCTAACTCACCACATATCCCGTATCCTTGAAACAGGTTATTTCTCCCAGTGTCAGTTCCCTTATTTTTCTAGAAGTAATAATAACTGCATTTGGATGTCGTGACGGTCTTGTGATCACTGTACAATTTGCTGACTGCCTTCAGTGATGTCTCTACAGGCCAATCATTTCAGGGATGCCTGTCCTCTTCAGATGGGAGCTTGATGGCATCACAACATAAAGGTAAGAATGGGCTAGAAGAGTAGAAAAGAGCCAGAGCCAGGAAAAAGCCGATATGTAAATTCCTTGACTGTTGGACCCTCCCCAGGCAGTCACAGATCACTGCCTAGTGTCTTTACCTGGCTAAGAACAGAATGCACATACCTGCATATGGGACAGGGAACCCTGATTGCTTTTCGGGCTGGGGCGGAGCGGGGACTTAATTGGGGTAGGGGGAGGGAAATGGGAGGCGGTGGCGGGGAAGAGACAGAAATCTTTAATAAATAAATAAATTTAAAAAAAGAATAATAATAAAAAAGAACAGAATGCACATGCTGAGCCAGGTTTGGGGTGGTTTCTGTCTTGTCAGTGCAGCTCAGGTCTGCACACCTCCCAAGTTACAACATGTGTTGCAAAGCTCCAGAAAGGAGGCTCTGTCATACTCTTTAATAAACTAAAAACATTGTCTAGCAAATGGCTTTTATTTCCCTGTCCACTAGCTGGGTTTTGCTGGCTGGGCTATCTGGCTGAAGACTTTTAGATGACTTTAAGCCATGGAACGTAAGTTTAAAATGGTCATTTTTAATATGACGGCTGGCATTCCTGAGAGAAACAGTGGTGTTTTCACCTAATCCCTAGGATGGCAGTAATTCTGGAAGGCATCTGGGGGTTGGTGACATTGATAATGATTTTTGCAGGAATTGATCTGTCACCAGCGGCCACCTCATTCTGCGATGTGACTTCATCTTCACACTTTTCTTCAGTTGCTCCAGCCTGCGAGGAAGAAACAAGTTTCCTAGGAGATAGGATCTTTAAAAACTATATGCCATGAAGAATTCTGAGTCAGTTGACAGAACTACCATGTGAGTGTCTGTGCAGAATTGAAGAGTGACTGGGGAGGGTGAAAATGGATTTCAAAATGGAGAATTACTTTTGCAAAATGGAGGCATATGTATAAACATTGTTGGGTTATTCTGAAGTACTATTGTGTGTGTGTGTGTGTGTGTGTGTGTGTGTGTGTGTGTGCATGGAACAGAAATATTTAAAAGTTCCTTTTACTCAAAGAGCTCAGAGAAGTTAGTTATATCCTGGGTTGGACCTGAACTATCTCTGAGTAGCATGCACAATAGCTACTTCTTTTAGGTACAGAAATGATAAGTGGTTTGGATACTTTCACTTCAAGCATTTAACATTTTCTCAATTCTGCGTATGGTTCTCCTTGACATGTGTGAGCATTCTTGTACATTTGGTCTATAGCTGGACAACATGCTTAGACATGCTATTCTCATGATTGCCCCCTTTGTCCTTCCCTCATTGGTGACTTTTATACTCACGTTCATGTTTTAGCAGCAGACCACTGGCCATTTTCAAGTTTAAAAATGAAATGCTTAACGAACCATAAAGATCAGATCCTGGCTGCATTCTAAGTACATCCTGGCATGATAGAAAGAAGACGGGTAGCGCTACACAGCATCGTTTATGCAGTCCAGGGAATGTTTAACCATGCTTTTGCAAGGGGGTTGACACTTGAGCCTGCATACTATTAGTGGCCATGTCCCATGAACCACAAGGAATAGCACAGATCTCATTAAGGAGCCCTGAGCATTAATTCTTGTCATTGAGTCTGCAATTGACCCTACTGAGTGTCCCATTTGGCTCTTTAATGTAAGGTTATTAATGAGGAAGTGTGATCTCCAGTGCTTCAGTCTCCTAAATAAGTGACTGGCTTCAATGAGCAGCCCCAGGAACTGTCTCACCTACCTCTTAATGGATATTTTGGTGGAAACTGTATCCCCACAATTTTCTCTATAGTCTGCCACTTTCTTCCTGCCAAAGGTTTTTAATCTCTTTTCAAACTTACTGTTTTGGGGAGGAAAAGAATAAACTGTGTCAGAACAAGGAATTTAGATCGGGCCAGTGAGGTAAAGCAGTACATCAGCACAGACTTGCCCCTACTGACTAAAGGAAGGAAAACATGGGAATAGTGTCCATGTTACTCTTGATTATACCTGCAAGCATGGAAGGAACATTTCACTATTTACTGACTTCCTGCATTTACTCTTCACACTATGCTTTCAAGTCAATTTTATCTATCTACGGAACATAAGGGCAAGCAGAATCACCCAACAGTTAACTTACCCAAAGCAAAGTATTTAGGATGGATACATATACCTGAGCCAAACTCCATCTCCTGGCCCACACTTCTTGATAAGATAAGCATGCAGGCTGCTTGCCTCCTAGCTTTTTTAATTCCAGAAAAATCCACTAGAAAGTGCATCATCCCCCTTCTCATCCACTTAAAGAGGGACACCCTTCACGACTCAAGCAGAACAATTCTCCCACTGTTTCAGGTGAACTCATACGCTGGAAAGTACAGAGAACAATGGCAAGTCCTCTGGCACTGTGCCATGTGGGAGATTTGAACATATCACCAGTATGGGCATTTATTTTTATTTTAGCCTCCTAGAGCTTCCCAACACAAATGACCACAAGCTACAAGATTTAAAAGAGAATTGCATTTTTTTTTTTTTACTGTCTGTGGGGAGAGCAGTCCTTAGTGAGGTTGCCTGTCAGGCCATGCTCTTTCTGAAAGCTCCAAGGGAAGAGTCTCCTCTCTTGTTTCTTCCTCATCTCAAGTGGGGAGTGGCAGCCTTAGATTGAAGATAAAGAACTCTGATCCATGACTCCATCATCATCTATAATTCTCTCCAAGTCTTCATATATCCCTTCTAGGAATCTTCTAGGAATTATAGCTGTATTTGGGACCATCCTAACCTACTATATCTTTGTGATAATTATTTCTATACCCTTATTTTCTAGTAAAGTTGCATTGTGGGATTACAGATTGGCATGAAACTGAAACTAAGAAACACTATTTGACTCAGTGTGCTTGGTTTGGGGACAGTGCTTTTCTGTCCATTGTCCTATTTGTTTATAACTAAGGCAAGAGTGCCTTGCCATTAATCACTGTGGAAGAACTTCTTAATGGTCTCTAAGCTTAGGGATATTTTTCACATTTCTTTGGTTTTCCTGTGACCTTCAGACACTGAGCAAGTTCTTTGAGAAAACTGTAGTTGCTAGTTGCTTTATTTTACATTTAGAAACTAGCTTGAAAATAACTGAAACTTTATGATATTGTATGACAATAATTTATATAGATCATTACATTTTTCATATTCATCATTGTGTATTCATTGTACATGATTCTGGGTATGTAAGAACATTTCATGCATGTATATAATATGCTATGTGCCTATTCATCCCATATCCTCATTCCCTACCTTTTTTTGTCCCCTTCTTTCTCTTGTTAGTTTCTCTTGCTTCCCTAGAATGTTTCTGGGATGATTAATTTTCATTTTTCAACCTTGGGGGGATTTAGACATACCATGAAAACAAATTTCTGTACATATCTGTGAGGGGTTATATTAGTTTGGTTATTTGAGGTGGAAAGGTCTAATCTAAATATAGCTGATAATTATTCATTTCCTAGGAATCTAGACTAAGTAAAAAGGAGAAGGCAAGCTGAGTATGAAACAATCATAATTGTTTCCAGACTGTGGACACTATGTAAGCAACCACCTCTTACTGTGGTTGCTGTATCACTTTGCCATGATAGACCACACTTCTGGAACTGCAAGTCAAGTCAAGCGCTTCCTTTCCTAATTGCCAGGTATTTTATTAAGCATGATAAATAACGAATATAGTTTGCTTTGCTTTCATGTCATAATGGATGGTTATATCTGTCTATATTATCTATCTCTATTTAAAACCTAGGAATCATGAATTAGAGGAAAACGGTATTCATTTTTCTGAGATTTGTCTGTTTAACATGATTCTCTACAGTTGTGTTCATTCTCATGCAAATGGTATACATTCGTTCTTCTGTCTGGCTGTAAAACATTCTGTTTTGTATATATGTCACATTTCTTTATTCATACTTTTTCATGAAGGCCAGCAAGGTTTTTCTCATAGCTTACTGTGCTACATTGAACACTGATGTATAAGTGTCTCTGTGATGATATATTGATATATAGGCCTTTGGTTAAATACCAGAGTGGAATGGATAGGTCATATGATAGATCTACTTTCACTTTTATTCTTTTTCTTTATTATTGTTACATGTACACGCACACACACATATGTTGTACAGAGAGGGCCCACTTGTTTGTCCCGGCTGCCTGGCTAGCTTAGCCCTTAAATAACTAAACCAAAATTGTATTCATTAAATCACTGCTTGGCCCATTAGTTCTAGCTTCTTATTGGCTAATTCTTACATTAATTTAACCCATTTTTATTAATCTGTGTATTGCCGCATGGCAGTGGCTTGCCAGGTAAAATTCCAGCATCTGTCTCTGGCAGATCCATGGCGTATCTCTGACTCTCCCCGTATTTCTTCCAGCATTCAGCTGTCTTCCCTATCTACCTAAGTTTTGCCTTATCAACAGGCCCAAAGCAGTTTATTTATTAATTAATGAAAGAAACACAAAAACAGAAGGACCTCCTATACCACACTCATATGAATGAATATATATATATATACGTATATACATATGTATATATATATATACTGAGTCCATTTAGTATTCTTTGTATGTATATGATATTTCCATAGTGAATAGACTGATTTACACTTTTAGCTATAATTTGTGTGGATACCCTTTTGTGTAAATCTTTTCATGCACTTGCTTTTTTTAATTTGCTAGTCTGATATTGGGATGAAATAGAATTTTAAAGAGTTTTAATTTACTTTCTTTGATGCCTGGTGATGTTGACCATTTGTCATGCTTTCTGACTAATTGAATTTCATCTTTTGAGGATTAATATTTGTTTCATTAGACCATATATTCATTGGGTGATTTGATTCTTATTTATTTTTTAATGTTTTGTATATTCTGGATATTAGTCATCTGTCAAATATATAACCTTCAAAGATTTTTCTCTCATTCTATAAACTTCACTTTAGTGGCTGCTTCCTTTGCTGGAGACAGACAGGCCTTTAAATATCATGAGATTCTGTGTGGGAATAGTTGATGCTATTTCCTAAGCAACTGGAGTGAATTCTAGTCAGAAAGTTCTTGCTTTGCCTGTGTCTTCAAAGTTCACCCCTACATTTTCTAGGGACTGTTTCAAGAGTTTCAGGTTTTATATTTATATTAAGGTCTTCCAATTATAATTTATATTAAGGTGTATCAGCTCCCATCTACTGTAAGAAGAAGGCTCTCTGATGATGGATTCCAATTCTATTCAGTGTTTTCCATGAACTGATAGTAAGGTTCTATCGTTGAGGGAAATATATATTTTATCAAACACAGAGAAGTTGACTTGATAGCTCACTAGAGTCTAGTGATTAGTCTTCACAGTATTAGAAGGTTCTCTGCATGTTATCAGAGAGGGGTAATCATCAATCTAGCTCTATACTCTGTAACATACAACAATAACCTGCTTTTAAGATATATTGGTGCAATGGTGGCACAAATATTGTAGGATTAACCAACTACATTCATTGTATTTAAGGAACATTCCATAGATGAACACATGCCTGAAACCACTAGGATGTCCAATAACCTGAGACTGGATAGACCACAGGCTTAGGAGAAAATCAAATATTTTTATGTGCTAAAGGAAAATAGCAGTAACTTTACTCCTAATGACAGTCTGATATACTCATAGTCTAGTTTTATTTTTAGTCTTTGCTCTTATGCATTCAAATGGTCTCTTATATCTGAATGGGGATCTTCTACAGATTTAGAAAATTTTCTACTGTGATTTTATTGAAAATATTATCTGTGCCTTTAGCATGAAATTCCCCTTCTTCTATTTCCATGATTTGTAGATTTAACCTTTTTATAATGTAACATAGATTTGTTAAAGTCTATTGATCATTTCTTATTTATTTGACTCTGCCATTCTTTGAAACTTCCAAATTATGTACTTACCTTTAAATCATAGCAATCTGTCCTCTCCTTGAGTTTTTCATTATTTTATGTAGCTATTTGTTGGTACTTATTTGTAATTAATTTTCCTCTTTGATTTTTTTGAACATGCTTATAAGTCTTCTTTTGAATTATTTGACTGGGAGTTCATCTAATTCATTCTCACTGTTAGCCATTTCTATGAAATTAGTAATTTTTATACAAACTGTGTTGCCAGGTCTAGTCACAGATTTGATAGCATCTGAGTCTTGCTAATTCCCTGTCAAGCCAAATGGTATGATTCTTTTTCTGGCTTCTGTGGTTACTGGTTACTTCTTGTTATATACTCATATCTGAAGATTAGTAGTTAAGAACTATACATAAGAGAAAATATGAACCATTTGCCTCTCTGGGTCTGGGTTGCCTCACTTATTATAATCTTTTCTAGGTCCATCAATATACCTACAATTTTCCTGATTTCATCTTTCTTTACAGTTAAGTAGTATTTCACAGTATATATATGCCACATTTTCCTTATCCACTCATATCTTGGAGGACACTGGAGCTGTTTGTTACCTTTTCCTAGTTATTGTGAACAGGGCAGCAATAAACAAGTGTTTGTGTGATAGGATTTCTGTGTACTTCAGTCATATGTCATCTCTATCTTGGAAGAAGCTGTCAGTGTTTTCTTCAGCAATTTTTGTATTTCAGATTTAAAACTGAGCTCCTTTACCCACTTTGACATAATTTTTTCTGTGTGTGCAGGCTGATAAATAAGGGTCTAATGTCATTCTTCTGCATGTGTGTAGTCAGAAGTCTGCTCATTAATTCCAAGCTGCCCAGACCCAAAATAATCACACAAAACTATATTATTTGCAATATTAATTGACCAATAGCATAAGCATATTTCTAGCTAACTCTTATATATAAATAAACCCATTTCTGCTAATTTGTGTATCACCACATGACTGTGGCTTACTGGGCAAAGTTTGGGTGTCCATCTTCTCTGATGACTACATGGCTTCTCACTGACTGCACCTACTTTCCCCAGGCATTCAGTTCAGTTTTCCCACCTAACTAATCTGCTCTATCAAAGGCCAAAGTGGTTTCTTTATTCATTAACCAAAAATTAATGAACATACAAAATAAAAAAACAATAAAATCATATACAGAAGAACTTTCCAGATCATCTGTCCTTTTCTGTCTAAATAAAAAATATTTTAACTTTAACATAGCAAGATTACATACAACAAAACAGTTATCAAGCAAAAATTATAGTTATAATATTTAGTTCATTCACATCTGGCAAATTAAGTAAAATACTCTATCATCTATCTTATTCTTGTGAGTCTAAAGCTTTATATCTACTTTAGCTTTTATCATAACTAAGGAAGGGTATAATTCTAATATCTAATTAGATAATATCATTTTTCAACTCCATCAAAGACAGCTTAATGATATAATATTACCTAAGTTAACAAGAAGTGCATTGTAAGCAAGTCTCAAATTTTTGATTGCTTCTAGAGTTTTCAGGTAAAATTTTTAGATCTCTTTTGGAGAGTATCATATCATCTGCAAATAGGGGTAGTTCACTATCTTCATTTTTGTTTTGTATTCATTTAATTTCTTTCTCTTACCTTATTGTTTCAGCTAATGCTTATAGCACCATAATGAAAAGAAGTGGGAACTGTAGACATCTCTGACTTATTCCTGATTTTAATAAGTTTGCTTCACCCTTCTTATATTTAGGATAGTGTTCACTGTGAGTTTGTCATATATAATCTTGATTATGATATTTTTCTTGCATTTCTACTCTCACTAGAACTTCT
>NC_022009.1:71067281-71081350 GCF_000317375.1 Microtus ochrogaster
TATCTCAGCATAAGAATATTTTAGTCAGAAAAAGTTTTATTACTGCTCCAGTTTCTTCCTTTATTATGGGTCTATCAGGGTTTTTGATTTCTTCTTTGTTTAACTATGGAAGTTTTGCTGAATCAAATGAATACTTATCCACGTTTTAAATATTTTTCAACTTATCAGACAATAGGTTATAAAGTGCTTCTTCAAGCTATTCTAAATTTCTTTGGTATCTGTCCCCCTCTTCATTTCTAACCCTTTTAGTGTAGGCAGTTTCTTTCTTTCTTTTGGCTTATTGGGCCTAAGTTCTGTGGGTCTTACCTATGTTCTTCAAGAACCAGCTCTTTGTGTTCACAGAGTTTTGATTTAAATTCATTGAGTCTTTTTATGTTTTTGTTTCTATTTCATTAATTTTGCTTTTTAAACATTATCTCTTGCCTTCTTTGGGTTTGGTTTTAGTTTTAATTTTTTTCAAATTCTCACATTACATTATTAACATATTTATATGTGTGTTTATTTATTTATTTATTTTTGATTTTTAATGTAGGGAATTAGGTCTATAATCTTTCCTCTTAGGACTGTTTTAATGTGTCCCAGAGTTTTTCTTGTGTTTTCATTTAGTTCCAAGAACATTTTTATTTGTTTCTTTATTCTTTGACCCATTCATCATTCAGCAATGAGTTGTTTAATCTCCATGAGTTTACACAGTTACTAAAGTTTTGTTTGTTGCTAATTTGAAGTTTAATTTAACAAATATGATATTTATTAATCATAAATCATGAAATAATTTGAAATTGTCTTTATTGCCCAGTATGTGGTCTATTTTAGAGAAACTTCTATGTGCTGCTGAATAGAGCATATCATCTTTGTATTTGGGTGGAATATTCTATAATATCTATTAGATCTATTTAATGAAAGATGTCAGTTAATTCTGTGGCTTCTCTGTATTTTTTACCCAGATGACATATTCACTGGAGAAAGTGGACTGTTGAAGTCACATACTCTTATTGGATTTGTCTTCATCTGTTTTTAATTCTATTAGTATGTTTTTCATGAAAGTGAGTGTACCATAACTTGGTACATATCTGCTGAGTAGTATAATATTTCCTTGATTAATTGTTCTTTGATTCAAATGAAATAACACTTTTTGCTTCTTTTGATTAGCTTTAATTTGAAGTATACTTTGTCATATTTAGTGTCACTAAAGATAGTGACACTTGCTCGCTTCCTGATGCCAAATATTTGGCATCATCATTTTCTATCCTTTCACTTAAAGGTAGTATCTATCCTTAAAGCCAGCATGGTTTTCTTGTAGGTAACAAAAATAGGTTTTGCTTCTTAATCCAATCAGCTGATCTATGCCTTTTGGTTGGAAAGTTGAAGTCATTAGTATTTAGTGCTATTATTGAAAAGTGTGTACAGATTTCAATCTTTTTCTTGTTTTTTTATTCTTTATGTTCTTAGTGTTGGTCTATATCTTTGTCCTAGGAATTTCAGTCCTCATCTATGCCTAAAATTTGAAGTCTTGGTCTTTTGATGCCATGTTATTTTACTGTGCTTTCAAAAAAAAAAAAGCCATACTCTCTGCTTATTTAGTCAAGAGCCACTATGTTCAAGTCTTGACGTTTTGTCTACTGACTGATTCATTCTAACCTTAAGGCTTTCCCTGAATTTTCTATTTGGGAAAACAAGTTTTCCAATTCCATCTTCATTTCATTTGTACTTTCATCAGGGCTTTTATGATTTTATTGAATTTTGCTTCCAAGGCACACATTATATTCATGATTTCACTAAGCTGTGCTTTTCTATTTTTTTTTTTACATTACTCAGGTAGTTACTGTTATCTTCCTGGTTTTCAATAAAGCGTGTTCTTTAGCTTTTTAAAATTCTTTAATAAAATTTGGGGTTGTTCCTTTAAATTCAGTGTTATAAGGGCTCAAATAATTTTTTTCCTACTTACTGGTAGATTTGATATTATTTGAACAGGGCTTGTGAACTTGTTCCTTTCATTGTGTGTCTGTTAAGCAAATCTGTCCTGCCTTATATTCAGCTATTTCAGGGGTTGTGATGTAGATAAACACAATAAAGTAGTCCCACACCAACTCAGAATTGAGTATAATAAAGTATTCTTTATTTAGAGGTAGACTCATAGAACAACAGTTCTCTGCACAAGCAAGAAACAGGAACCAAATCCAGCAGCCAAATGAGTGAGGGTAAGTGACTGTATATGCTTTACATATGCATTTATAATATAAAGGATCACACCCAAGTGAGCTGGTATCTTAAATGCTATTGGCTGAAGGAATTCTCACAGCACTTCCCCTTTTGTCTAAATAAGAGTTCCAAATTCAATACAAAATTATATACAACAAGAATAAATATCAAGTATAAAATTTAGAATTATAACCAGCACAAGCAATATCAAGGAAGAACCATGCAGAACCATGCTAAATGTTTCAATAATTATCCTATCCTAAGGAATCTAAATCTTGTATTAAAAATGGCTTGGCTAAGTCATGAGAGGGAAGTAACTATGACTATCTATTCTTCAACCCCATTGAAGACCTGAGAAACAAAATAATATTACATTAGTAAACAGGAAGTGCAATCAAGTAACGTCCAATAAATGACAGAGACAACTGACTACCTGTACAATCACCCAAAGTCTTATTTGAAGCAATGGAACAACCAACTTTGGCTAAAGCCTAAAGTATCTGACAGACCATTTTCAGAGGCAGGAAAATTTTCAAAATCATAGTACCCTGACTTGGCAAGGTTTGGCAGTCTTTTTTCTTATAACCTGTTTGTCCTTTCCAGACACAGTGCATTTTGTCAGTGGTAGAGGAATGGGCAGTTCTTTGCCCAAGGGCCAGTTTTGACAAAAAGAAAACAATCTCAAAGTGGAGTGTCTTTGATGCCCAACATTCTCTAGGGAATAGATCAGTACTGCCAGGAGCAATTGTGTCTCACATCAACAGAATTCTAAATTATTTAAATGCCATATTCTACAGCTCATCGAAATGGTTGAAGATTACCTATCTATGTGAAATACAATCTCCATGTATCTAAAGAGCCTGAATAGTGTAACTATAAGTATAACAACCATAGATGAATATTATCTATAATTCTTAATACTTAGCAAGCTTAAAGTGTAAGGCCTCATATTAGAATATTAGATAATCTTTAAACAACTATGCAGCAAATAAGTACAATGACCTCAAAATGTAGACAATGTATAAGTATCTTGATCAGAGGTAGAAATGTGTATTGCAATATGATAAATATATCCTAAAATTGTATCAATATACAAAATGTCTTAAGCAGAGGTAGAAATATGCATGAATACAATATGACAAAATAACTTTGCATAGATAAGCAAGTATTGTAAACAGAAATAGGAGCATATTCAGTAAAACAAATATAATTAAAATTTGGATCAATATGCAAGAATCTATACCAATATAATTGGTCTAGAAATAATAGCTCACAAGTATTCATTCTATTCTTCTTCTTCTTCTGTTTCTTCTTCTTCTTCTTCTTCTTCTTCTTCTTATTATTATTATTATTATTATTATTATTATTATTATTATTATTAGTGAAAACAGCCCCTTTCTTGGCTCCCAGAATGCCCTGAACCAATATAACACTATCTGTTCCACATTTGAAAAAAGTTACCCACGAAGTTGCATTCTAGTGTTTTCTTATTGTAGCTCTTTTAATAGCTCCCCAAGGACTCCTTCAAACAAAAATATATGCTTCTGACAATCTAAGAGACAGACAGACAGATGACAGAGAACACAATGCAGGCAACACAAAACAAATCACACTTGCTTTACAGGGTCTGAAAGTCCCTCAGAGAAAGGACTTTATCCATCTGCAGACCACAACAATGATGGTTTTTATCTAAAATATCCACTTTCATGTTCCTGTCACCTAGGAAGACACAATCAAAGTTGCAGTGTTGCTTCTCTTTCTTAGTTCAAACATAAGGATTCAATTCAGTTTACTTCTTTAACAGAAAATGATTAAGTACACAACAACTAATCTACAGAGAATAAATAACAATCTTTTGAATGAAGAATTATGCATATTTATTTTACAAAGCCTTGAAATGTCTTTTATCTCCATTTTATACCAAATAGGTTCTCACGAAAGCAAAGCATTTAATTGAAATAGAATTTTGGTCACTAGAGAAATGATTCAGTGGCTAAGAGCATTGTCTGCTCTTAGAGATCCTGGGTTCAATTCCCAGTACCCACATAACATCTAACAACTCTCTATAACTGTAATGTCATTACATATGTTGCCGTTTTCTGATGTTCAGACATACATTGCAAAAAACCACCCATACACATAAATAAATAAGTATTAAAAGTAAAAGAAATATAATTTTGTTATGTGATGTGAGGATTCAGAGTAATTTGCCTCCTACCTAAACATTTAACCCCTGTGTTCTACCTTCAAGCTGTATTCATTCCTTCACTATTATTTTTTTGTAATAGTACAGTATCTAAGTGCAGAAGTGCTGTTAAACCAAGATGCTGCAACCCTGAAAGAGTTAATGTGGTTCCCAAAACTCTGAGATCCATGGCTTTATTCATTTCTCAGATTCTATTAATCTCCCCAAAACTACAGAAATGCTTATAAAAGTATTTCTAACAATTTAAAAGAATGAAACAAAAATAAATGATCTGAATTCACGTTTCTTTGTCAGAGAACCTACTTTAAGAAAAATGTCTGGGCATTGAAACATCCTTTGAATGAGTGATATTATTATTTGGCTAAATTGCACATATCAAGGAAAAAGATTGCTAAGGAGGATGATGCTCACTGCTCATTCTTCTTGTAACAATAGACTCAAATGAATAATTGCATGATAGTCAGAGATAGGGACTTTGGTTTATCAGAGAAATGCTCTTAATTGGACTTGCTATACCAGTGTATTCCTCCTCTGAATTGCCCGTATATTGTTGATAAATGTTACAGGGTTATTTTCCATATTATATGTTCATCCTGTTCTGACCAAGGCTCTGTTATATCTTGCATTTTGCCGACTTTGTTTGGTTGATTGTTTCCAAGACTTTATCAGCTCCCCATCCTAATTCAAGATGTCACTGAGGGATGAGTATGTTGGGCTATTCTGAAGCCCAGAGGTTGATCCTTTATTAGCTTTACAGTATTTGATAATTATAATGAAGATCACTAAACTGCAAGACCTAATTAAGTTTGGAACTTTCCAAAATTGACTTTCTGTAGAGAATTTCATGGTGAATGGATGTGACAATCCAGAAAATTAAAGAAATAGCCTCTTGCATGACTATATTTCATTTTCATTTTTCTATGCACATGCAGAGAGTCCTGGGGCGAAACATAGGGTTGAGCAACTCCTCAAATTAAGAAGAATTTTGCACATGGCCAAGATTTTAATGTCTATTTCCTCCAAAAGAAAAAAATAAAGAGCCCCACAAACCTTTGTTCATAATCACCATTCTCATAGGCCTAGGCAATTTGGTTCATTGTTTTCATATGTGGCTTTATATGTTTCCAGGTTTGATCCTCACATCCTCGGACATGGGCATGTTGTAACACATGCCTGCATGACCCCACATTGAACTATGATGTCTGTGAGCTGTTTGAGTTACTATTTCTTCCTCTGACATATGGGGACAATACTTCATAGTTTGTCATGGATTAGAAATGTTATACTAAGGCTGACTTTTCTATTGCATGTTTATGACAACCCCCCCCCCCATCTGCTGGGCTGGAATGCCTGCTGGAATCCTGTCCAAATTGCTCTTCTCAATTCCTGAAGTCTGTGCTGGACTCTAGGAATGAGATTGTGTGAGTATCTCTGCAAGAACATTTGCTCTTAGGATTAGATATTGCAGCAATCAGTTTAGTTGCATTTGCACTCATGAACACTGTTTCATCTGAGAGAGTGAACTCATAGAGTGAACTCATATTCATCATATCCCACATAGAGTTTGGCCAAAATATTAAGTGCTTTGTTCAGTTCATCAACCTGTTCCATAGGAGCATATAATATGTGCAATGGCATAACTTCTGATGCCTTCATTTTAGAAGCATGTTCAACAGAGGTGTGTATTGTACCTTCTGAACTTCATCAGGTATGAGCTGAGTCATTGTGTAGCGTGTGTTCTTACTTTCTAGTCCCATTCCTTTCCACAGATAATATACTGCTGTAGCAGCCTGGATCCCCCCCCCCAATATGGTTGCTTTTGCAGTCTCTGGCTACAACAGCTTCACCTTCCATCACTAACTCAACTCCGTAGGAGCTGAGTTCTTTGTGAAAATATTCCTGGGCAAGATATGGTGCTGCCAAGAATATCTGCTTTTTCTTGAATGCTTTCAGATCGTCTTAATGGACAATAACTTGAAGGAAACCTTACAATATAGTTCAGAATATGTAGGTTTTCTTCATTTAGGGTGGTGCAGCACAGTAGGCCTTGTATTCACCAAAGTAAGGAACTCTGGGTGCTGGATGCACGGGTAGAAGTAGAATTTGGAGAGCACCAAGTACTCAGAGGAACGTGAGGTGGTCCTAACCTAGTAATCCTGTGACTTCCCTAGACTACCCCTGCCTTTCATTTTCTTTTTCTGACACACTTCTACCTTACAGGAACCTGGAGTCCTTTCATCTTAGCTCCTCACTCCATATTCTGGTTCTGGTCTAGATCACTTGTGTGTACTTGTGTCAGGAACAACATAAGGCTTGCCTTGGGAGAGGTTCACATGCTGTTTACCTGGACTATCTACTTCCCAGTTTTTCCTACTTCCTAGGACATTTATATTGCTGCTATTCTGAGCTGGGGAGAAACTCAGTGTTTCACTTTGGTCTTTACACTCTACATTGTTTGCTCTGCTCTGAGAAAGCTCAAATGCTGAAAAAGGTGCCACCAGGGCTGACACATTGATTACGCCATTCTGACACAGAATCATAATTCAGACCGCCAATTCACACATTCAAAAAATACATCAAACTTTCTTATCACACTAACCTTTGCCATCAAGTTTTTCTGTCGATATTTATTGAGTTATTCTGTAGCTATTTGTTGACCTTCTGCTGTGTGCTAGGCACTGTAATATGGCTTGAAATTAAATCAATGAAGAAATAACCACTAAAAGTCCTTGTCTTCAAGGCTCACCTCCTCTGATCACCTACCTACCCATGTAGCCCTGGACACTGCACAACTCACAGCTCTTTCAATGCCTTGTCACTCGGCGCTGTTGCTGGGTGCTAGTGATTTCTTTACACTGCGCACGAGGAAGTTCGGGAGGCAAATTTTCAAGAATCACAACATAAGCAAACACTTGAGTATAAAAGGCAGAAACCTCCACTTGTGGTGCATCTCATATAGTTGATGTACTGTGATGACAAGAATCTAGCAGCCCCTCCAACCAGCAACAGATCTCTTCAGAGTAGATGTAAACCCTATCCTATCTCCACGCTATTCACTGCATGTTAAATAGATTTTAATAGATGTGGAGAAGACAAATATCCTGAAAGCATCCAATAGAAGAGAGAAACTCATGCTCTATTTTCAGAAGTATCAGGACATGGAATATCCAGCAGTTATTTTTCTTGCAAATTCACTTAAAATTTTTGAAAATGAGAAGAAAGAAATGTAATGACTTCTTTATTTTCAAGATTGCTTGATAATCTGCCAAGTTTCAAATGCTGTTGACCAAAGAACTGTGAAATAACAGACCAGCCTGGGATCAACATTCATGTATTATGGCTCTAGGGTAACAATGGTAATAAGCCAGGCATGTTGAAACTCCTATTGGGAACAGAGCATGAAGCCTGAATTTTGTAATTCTTGAAGTTTTCATTACTTGAGAAACTCTATTAAAAATCAAATATGTATTAGGAATAGTTAGAATTGCTGGGAATTTAACTTTTACTAGATAATTGAAAATAAGTTTTATAAGAACACAGAAATGGTTTGAAATAATTTTTGTAACATTTATTGAATTTTCTCTTTGACACTTTCATACACGTATAAAATGCATTCTGAATATCATAATCTCCACCTTCATTAATCTTCCTCCTATTCTTCTAAAGTTCCTCCTCCCTTCAATGGTTGCTTTGTTTTGATTTTTCCTCATAGGTCTCTACTACACCCTGTTGAATTCTTTTCCCCTCTTGTCATCACCTGGCAACTGTCATCAAACTATTTTCTTCTATGAGTCTGACTTTTTATACATAGTAATTTTTATCATAGTAATTGCAGACTGGCTTCTTTACCATGATGTCAGGCTATGAACATCTCTACGTTCAAATAAATGCTTCACAAAAGATAAAACTTCTTCCCTTAAAAAGGTAGAGTGGTATTTCTTAGTTGTTGCATACTGAAGTTACTTCATCCACTGATGCTTAGGTGACTTCCACACTTCAGTTATGACAATAATAATTTATAATGATTTCAAAATTGCTATAAGAGATTTTAAACATTCTTACTATGAAATCCAATAAGCAGATGAAGCGATGGATGTATTAGTTAATTTGATATAGTCATTCCACAATGGGTACATACACAAAATGTATTATACTATATAAATATAATGAGTATTTATAAAAGAAAATTAAAAGTAAAGTAGATAAAGTAAGCGATTATTTAATCATCACTAACCCCGTGTCACCAAGATCCATTTTTTTATCTTTAAAACTGGTAGACAAATGACTAAGTTCTCAGCACCTGTTTACCACTTTATTTCTCATTGCTTCATTCATCTACCTAGGTCTCTATTCAATCATTTATCAATTCATAAAATATGTAGAGTGCCTATCATATGCCAGACACTGTGATAAACACAATGCGAATCTGAATGATCTTAAAAAATAACATGCAAGAGCACAAGGGAGCACGGTAGAAATGGTGTTGCTAAGAAACAGTAGTGTGCATGGGCTTTGCAGGTCACAGAAATCACAATTTCAACATTTTCTGTAACATTTATTAGTTGCGTAGCCTTGAGCTCAGGGTTAAGCTTTTGTTTTTGTGAGCGAATAGATTTAACAAGCTAACTCAAGGCTTCCTTAAACTTAGAAGGTTTTCCACACATAATGGCCATCGATAGAGCTGTGCATGGATACAAGGACAAGGGAAGTCCAGGAGAGAAAAGCCCAGTTCTCATTTGCAGAGGCCCTAGTAAGAGGAGGTTTAGATCGGAGATTAGAGGCTATGTCCTTGGTCATCTAAAGAAATAGAATATTTATGATCTTTGCCTTGAAAATATGGGAGAGTTCGAAGTGAGTTTTAAGGGACTGAAAATTGGGTGAGGGTGCTGGATAAAGAGAGGAAGAGAATGAAGGTGGAGACATGAAACTGGCCAAACAAACTTGGGGAAGAAAGGACTTATTTGGCTTATACTTATGCACACACTTCATCACCAAGCGGATTACATACTATTTGCTCCTCATGGTTTGCTCAGCTTACTTTCTTACAGTGCTAAGGACCACCAGCTCTGGGTGGCACTGTTCAGAGTGAGTTGGGCCCTCCCACATCAATCATCAGGGAAGACAATGTCTCCTACCCTTACCCATAGGCAATCTGATGGAGGTATTTTCTCAATTGATATTCCTTCCTCCCAAATGACTCTAGCTTATGTAAGGTTAACTACAAACTAGTCCACATGTTTTCTGGTTTTGTTTTTGCTTCTTTTTTTTTTTTGGCTAAAATTATCAACTATTGAGAGGAAACCAGAGGAAGAAAGGGTAGATATGGATGAGAAAAAAGTAAACAGGTTAAAGTTTGTGACTCAGCAGAGAAAATATTGAATATTAGATTTAGGCAAAAGATGGATAGACGCAGCCTTTCCCAACGAGGTACACATTATACTGCAGTAACTGTATACCCCAAAGTACAAACGTATATGTCCCAAATATGTTTGAAAAGATACATATGTACACAAAATAAACATAAAAACAAACAAAAATTAAAGGTCGCAAGAAGGCTCTATGTATCCCATCAGAACTTTCTCGTAGTTCCTGGGGGTGCACCTGTGATTATGTCAGTTGGGTCACTAATTCTGACCTGCATAGCTCCTGCCTGCCATGGCCGAAGGAGAGGCTGCTGAGAAACTCAGTTTTTGTCTCCAGTCTGCTGCACCCATCTGCCAAATGTTGTGGCATAATTGCTTCTTCAACCAAGGAGCTCAGTCTCTGAATTTGGTTTTCAGCAGCACAAACTGGCTCTTCTTGGTTCTATAATTGGCACTGGGAAGGCTTCCTGGTTCTCTGAAAGGTGTTGAGAATCCTTTATTGTTCTACAATGTGTGCTGGGAGTCCTTCATGGGATTTCTGAGGAGGGATCCAGTTTCATAAGGACTTTGTGGCATGCATGGGTATACCAGTTGACTTCCTACTGGCAAAACATTCTTATTCAGTCTTAGTTTTGATTTCTGTAGCTCTTTGCCTTTTTTTTATATTGACCACTTGTGTATTTTAACTTTGTTTCCCCCAAACTCTAGTTATCACAGACTACTTCTGATCTTCCAGTTGTAGAATATTAGTTGAAGATTCATTTTTATTTTGAATATTTGTTTAATGATGCAAAGATGTGTTTATTCTTCTATGTTGCATTGTTTGTAACTAGGGGAAGCTGTGATCTTTTGCTACCAGAATCATCTGATTGGTCTAATCAAGAGCAGCATGGCCAATAGATGGGCAGGAGAGAGAAATAGGCAAAGCTGGCAAGTGAGAGAATAAATATATATCTAGAGAGAGACGGTAGCAATAAAAGGAGAAAGGACATCAGGTGTAGGGATATTTCAATTGTATTTTAATAAATAAAACATGCCTGACAATCAGAGAGTAAAACAGTCCCACTGGTCAGTCTTACAGAGCAGGCATTGGTGACAAACACCTTTAATCCCATTAGCCATACTAGTTTGCTATGGAAATTAAGGGGCAGGGGTATATATGTCTTTAATTCATGCAGTGCACACCTTTAGTCCCAGCCCTAGAGAGGATTATGAAATGGGAGGAGACAGCTCTCAGTCACGGTCTCATTCTGATGATTCATTGAGGCATAATTGACACTTTGGACTGAGGTAGAGGTAAGAGCCAGTGGCTGGTGCTTTGCTTTCCTGACCTTCAGATTGAATCCTAATATCTGCCTCTGGATTTTTATTAATTATGCCACAGTCAGGTTCTAGCCACCAGCTACACAGCAACCCACAGAATATAAGTAAAGGAATCCAGGTGGTGGGGCGCATATCTCTAATCCTGCTCAGGAGGCAGAGGCAGGTGAAGTTCAGTGATTTTTGAGGCCAGATTGATTTTCTGAGCGAGTTCCAGGACAGTCTCCAAAGCTGCACAAAGAAACCCTGTCTTGAAAAATGAAAAAAAAGTAAAAGAATGTATACAGAATAGAAAAAGTTAAATGCCCAGGGGCTAAAGGTAGACAGGATAATTTAAGAAAAGCTGGCTAGAAATAAGCCAAGTTAATGCCAGGCATTTACAAGTAATAAGCCTCCATGTGATTTATTTTGGAGCTGGGTGCACCCCACCCACAAAAGCCAAAGAGTATAACAACCAAATTCCCAGAACTTCCACTAGACTCGATTTTTTCTTTTAAAATACATCTATTTTCTTCATGATGATGACATTCATGTTCAACAGAAAATATTGTAAAATTTAAAAATGAAAAAAAGAACTGAAAATAAACCTGAAAGAGCCTTTATTGTGGTATATCCAACCTTTGATGTAGTAGCTGAATTAAAATTATGAAAATATTAAATAAATCAGTCATGGCTCAGAACCAGAATGAGCTGGTCACATTAACAGGCAGAGAGAGAGAGAGAGAGAGAGAGAGAGAGAGAGAGAGAGAGAGAGAGAGAAAGAGAGAGAGGAGACAGGATAGAGAGAGGACTTGGAATCAAAGAAAATTCTGTATGTGACTACAGTAGCAAGTTAGTATCATGCATTTGACAAAACCTATAGAACACAAAGAGTGAATACCATTGGAAACTGTAGGGTTTGGTCAGTGAGGATGAGTAAACACTGCTCAGCAGTGGTAACAAACGTCCAACACAGTAGACTTGACTGAGGCCAAGAGAGCACACAAAACTCTGTTTTCTGCAGATTTCCTGCCTCTGTAAATTTAGAGCTGCTCCCTAATTCTGTGTTCTCTCACAACCAATGCCTCTTTTCACTTATAAATGTCATTGGCTTCCTTAAGGAAACATTAGAGAACTGTTTTGTTTTGTCTGTTTGTTTGCCAGTTTTCAGTTTAATTACTGAGTAACTATGGTCACTGCTCAATATTTCTTTATGCCTCCTGTTCTGGAATAACTGTTAATAGCAACCTGTATTACACTGAATTCCATAATTTCATTCAGATAATTGGTGACATGATGGATCCGTAGGGAACGCAATTGGTTTCACTTTCAAATATCAGATATACATCTTCTTTTATCTTTTTTTCCTGATGTTCCCAGGTTTTTACAGTTTTGCCTTAAGAGGAGGGTAGGTTTTCAGCGTGATGCTTACTTTGAGTCATGGGTTCAGAAATGACAGGTAAAATTAATAACCTAGAAGAAATCGTAGTTTATATTAAGAGGCAGGTGACGTGAATTGAGGAGTGTGTTGGGAAGCATTTAGGTTCTGTTCACGAGGGAGAGAGACTGAAGCGTTTCTTCTTGACATAAAACGTGAATGGAAAGTTGCCTCTTCCACTGTAGCTGCCCTGCCTTTTGCTTGCTCCCCTGGCTCCTGTGGAGAGGGAGTTGTATGCAGGCTATGGTACCATGTTGGCTATGTGGGCTCAGATAAGCCACTTACTCTTAATCTGTTGATGTGACAAAGGAGCCAGACACTTTTTGCTTGAACTTTAAAAACCGAATGATTATATATTGTAAATGTGTAGATATGCCATCTGTGGTTTCAAGCAATGATATATAAAGCTGGAGAACAATGAATGTAAGGAAGTGGGGATTCTTAGACTTTCACTGTAAAAATTTGCACTATGAGAAACTGGTTGGCTTCAAACAAACTTTCCTACTGAGAACCGCTAGAAAAATCAGATGACTCCAATGAACAACTGTTTGAAGTCAGTGGCAAGGCAGCCAGTACTTGAGAATACACGATTGTATAGAAAATGGAACCAACTACATATGTTTTGCTTATCTCTTCTAGAAGTCAGGTTGTCTTTGGTGCTCAGGGAGAGGCAGAAAAGCTGGAAGAGCCATGTTGAGACAAGGATACCATCAGAGCTTGGCTATTATGGAGCTACAAAAAACATAATCTGTACTTCAGGGATATGAAAGCAGTAATAAATTGATATACCAATTCTTGGCGTGAAGAGAATGGAATGTTAGTCTCATCCTTAATTTTTTTTTGCGTGTAGGCACAGGTTGAATTCTTATGTTGTTCAAGGTCAGTGTTAGATTCTAAACAAAGGTATTTAGATGTAGTTCTGTGGATAGTCTCATGAATTCAAATATAAAAAGCAAAAAGGCAGGCAGACAGACATGAAAACAAGCAAAACATCTTTAGAGTGTGTAAAATATGAAGTGTTTATTATGTATCTGAGGTTTGAAGCCAGACTCTCAGAAGGGCTGAGCTCAAGGACCATGGAGAAAAATATGTTATTTGCCTGAGTTCTAGCTCAGGACAACTAGTTTCCTTGGACAGGTAACTCGATTTTCACTCATTAGTTTTGAGAATAGATTTCCTGGAGGTCTAGGATTTAGAATGCTTCTCATAGTCAGGAGAAACTGTCTGAACATCAGTTTTGGAAGAAAACTGTGGACATGCAACTACATTTGCAACTATTGTGGAGGCTTATAGGACATTATAGAAAACAGATCTAAGTCTCTAATCGCAAAGTTGAGCTTTTGTTGTTAGAATAAAGAATATCAATTAAAAGTACATGTTCAGAATGTTCAAACAGTCCAGGTGAGTGAGGAAAGCATCCCATTATCAGTCTTTTAGGAAACCTTCCCCCTGGACAAACTGTGTATCTCGTCAGTCCTTCTAAGTAATCGCCTGCTCTTTTCTTCTGAGAAACAGGATAAATGGAACTTGCTGAAATGCCTCTGTTGGATTGTTTTGTGTGTGG
>NC_022009.1:71082250-71094914 GCF_000317375.1 Microtus ochrogaster
AAAAAAAAAAGTACATGTTCAAATTAGCTTGGTGTGCTTACATTAGAGAAGCAGTTCTCAACCTATGTGGGTCACAACCCCTTGACTTGTGAATGACCCTTTCAGAGGGGTTACCCAAGACCAATGGAAAACACAAATATTTATATTATAAATCATAACAGGAGCAAAATTATAGTTATGAAGAAGCAATGAAAATAATTTTATGCTTGGGAGTCATCACAACATAAGGAACTGTGTTAAAGAGTTGCAGCATTAAGAAGATTGAGAGTCATGCTCTAGAATGTTCTGTTGCTGTGCTGAGTAAGAACCATGCACTAGACATTCTGTTGGTGTGCTGTGTAGAAAGAGGAAGACTGATTGCTTCATGGTAACCAGGAAGTAAAAGGGAGGAAACTGAAGGAGGACCTGCATTTTACCTAGGAGTACATCTCCAGTGTCCTTCTACTGAATGCCATCTCTTGATGACTCTATCTCTCCCCATCAGCTGTGGATTAAGCCTTTATGACATGAGCTTAAGATCCAAACTAAAGTCTTTTCCAAGCTACTAAATGTGTTTATTTCCAGGGCTCAAATTTGTCGTTGGAGACTTACCTCTATTTTGTTTAATGTATCCTGTAAATTTTCACAGTAGTTGCAAATATTGTTGCATGCCTACAATTTTCTTTCAAAGTTTATGTCCTGACTATGAGAGACATTCTAAATCCTAAACCTCCAGGAAATCTGTTTTCAAAACTAATGAGTGAAAATTGGGTTAGTTGTCTAAGGAAACATATTCTCTTGAGCTAGAATTCAGAAAAATGACATTAGAATGTTTTGACTGTTGAGCAACAAACCTATTCAACTCTAAGAATAGAACTTTACGAAATGATTGCTTACAGAATAGAAAAAGATCTTCACTAACCCCACATGAGACAGAGGTCTGATCTCCAAAATATACAAAGAACTCAAGGAATTGGTCATCAAAATAACAAATAATCCAATAAAAAATGGAGCACAGACCTAAACAGAAAACTCTCAACACAGGAATCCAAAATGGCTGAAAGAAATTTAAGGAAATGCTCAATATCCACAGTCATCAGAGAAATGTAAATCAAAACTCTGACATTCCATCTTACACCTATAAGAATGAACAAGGTCAAAAACACCGATGACAACTTATGCTGGAGAGGTTGTGGGGTAAAGGGAACACTCCCACATTGTTGGTGAGATTGCAAGCTGGTACAGCCCCTTTGAATGTCAGTTTGGCGATTTCTCAGAAAATTAGGAAACACACTTCCTCAAGACCCAGTAATACCACTTTTGGGTATATACCCAAAGGATGCTCAATCATGCCACAAGGACATGTGCTCAACTATGTTCATAGCAGCATTGTTTGTCATAGCCAGAACCTGGAAACAGTCTAAATGACCCTCGACTGAAGAATGGATAAGGAAAATGTGGTACATTTACACAATGAAATACTACAAAGCAGAAAAAAAATAACAGCATCTTGAAAAATGCAAATGGATGGAGCTAGAAAACATCATTTTGAGTGAGGTAATCCAGACACAGGAAGACAATTATCACATCAACTCACTCATAAGTGTTTTTTAAACATAAAACAAAGAAAACCAACCCCAAACCATAATCCCAGAGAATGTAGTATCAATGATGACCCTAAGAGAGACATACATAGATCCCAGAGAAACCAGACATAAAGCAAAGAAAACCAGCCCACAAAGTACAAGATCTTCTCAGTAAATTGGGAGCCTGGGGACCTTGGGAGAATGTTGAAGGGGAGGGGGAGAGGCAGGGAGGGAGCAGAGAAAAATGTAGAGCTCAATAAAAATAAAAAAGAAGCAAAAAAGAATAGAACATTACAATTCTCATAACAGAAGGGATGGAGAAGCACAACCAATAGTTACTGAAAAGGATTTGAATAAACCTTGTGTAAAGTATGTACAAGAAACAGCACACAAGTATGTAGAGAAACTATGACAATGGTTGCTGGCAAAGTAACCTTCCTAGAAGATGTATTGTAAGAAATAGAAAATGAAGCATCATAAAAGGGTAGGAATCTCAAATTCTAACCTGAACATTAACTATATAGAAAAAAAGATAGAAAATACATAACCAATATTTAGAAAAAAGTAAAAGATAAAATGGACATTCATCTTAGTTAAGTTTTTATTGCTGTGGTAAAATATCAAGACCATAAGCAACTTGGAAGGAAGGAAAGGGGTTAGCACATCACAGTTTATCCTTAAAAAAAAAAATTAGGTCAGGAACTCAAGTGGTATAGGAATTTGGAGGCCAGAACTGCTACAGAGGTAATGGAGGGGTGCAGCTTACTGGCTTGCTCAACCGGATGTCTTATAGAACCCCGAAACACCGACCTATGGTGGCACCACCCACAGTTAAGTGGGACTTGCAACATCAATTATTAATCAAAGAAATTAGCCAAAGGTTTGACCACAGATCAATCCAGTGGTGACTATTCTCAATTGAAGTTCTCTTTTCTAAAATGACTCTAACTTGTTGTCAGGTTGGCATAAAATTATAACCTCACAACATCCGTAAACCAGTTTTAAAATGCTACTTAAAAGTAATGCTATTATTGCATTAATTCATGAATCATTAATAGGACCTTATATTCTAAACAGATGTTTAAATTAGTATTATTAAAGTAAATTAAGATAGCTATAAAATACGAATCATGATAAAATTTAAAAAAGCAAGAATGAAGAAGGCTATAATTGTGGAGACCAAAAGGTAGAGATTAATTTGGTGATATTTTAATATGGATCTTACAGTTAGAGCTTGCCTGAAGATCTGAGTACAGAACTAGACACTAGTTAGCTAGAGAGGTCAGGCTGTGATGACACACACCTCTAATCTCGGCACTTAGGAAGCAGGAGGCAGATGGATCTCTATGAGTTCAAGGGCACCCTGGGCTGCACATGATCAATCCAGTCTAAAAGAGAAATAGAGCCAGGTGGTGGTGGCTCACATCTTTAATCCTAGTACTTGGAAGTCACATGCCTTTAATGCCAGCACTAGGGAGTTTGAGACAGGAAGAAATATGGCTGCATAGAGAGAGGAATATAATGCAGGAGGAGACAGAAGCTCAGGCCATTCAGTCTGAGGATTCTTAGAGCCAGGATCTTGCACTCTTGGCTCCGAGGATTTTCTAAAGGTAAGAACTAGTTAAGTGGCTGCTCTGCTTCTCTTGTCTTTCAGTCCACCCCTTAAAATCTGACACTGGGTTTTTATTCTTAAGACCAATAAAAAATTGTGCATAGATTAAACCTAATTAAATTCTGAAGAGCATAGAAAACTGTAATTAAATGGGATGCATTTAGAGGTAGGATAGAAAACTCCTATGAAATGAGAGAAAATATAACTTTGCTAGAAAGTCTTATGATCTATCAGGAAAAATGTTTGACAGCAAAGACAAAAATGCAATCTGAGAGCTGACTGAGACTGTGTGGCTACCAAATAAATAAATACAAAAGTAAATAAATCCCTTTCATTTGTATTCAGAGAAAGAATATCTCATAATCAGTGTTGAGCATAGACTCAATGCTGTATTAAAACTCTCAAGCATGTGTGTACTCATGTAAATATGTGTGTGCATTCACAACAAAGACCAGAGAAGAACACAAATAATCCTGAAAAACAAGGTGAACAGTTACATTGTTAGACCTGGGCTAATTGTGGACATACAATGTTAACACAGAATGGACAAGGATCAAGGGTTAAAAACCCCTTCACATATAAACAATATAGGCAAGCTTGATTTATGTACAATGGATGGGATGGACTTTTGAATGTGTTACTCTTGGGTAATTGGTTAGATATGAGCAAATAAACTAATTAGCACTTGGTGTATACTTACCCAAAAATAAATAACAACGGAATTAACTTCTAAATATTAGGTGCTGAAAAGTGCTGGGAAGGGTTTAATGCCCTCAGAATTCTTAATATTGCTGGTGGTAATACAATCAGGTATAATAGGAAAATAGTTGATTATCTCTCAAATAGTTCCAGCTATCCTGCGAACACAATATACATTTGCCCCGGAACAAAGTGCAATCGTTTCTTTTGTAGGATAATTTGCAAACCAAAATAGACAAAGACTGGAAACAGTACTGTTCAAAAATGGAATGAATAAGTTTTTCTTTTTACATAGCCTTTTTAGATAGCCTAGACAGCCTTCAAATCTTGCAATCCCTCTGCCTCACCTTCCTGGATGCTGGAATTATAGGTGTATACTACCATTATTGTGGCATAGGTAATTCAGTGAGTGCTAAAATCCTGTGTAAATATATAAAAGAATAAATATGTGTTTTTTAGTACAGTAGCTATGAAGTATTTTTTGAGAGAGGAACAGAAAAAAAAATCACATCAGGACATATAGGACATGATCCTCAGACAAAGTACAAAGCAAGACTGGAGGTCTCAGTGGTGGTTTAGTTATTATACTAGAAAAATAAACATGAGCATTAGATCTTTGATAAAATCAGAGTCAAGCCATAAACTAGAAAGAATCGCCTATAGTATTCAGGAAACAGCAGAAAATAAACAGCAGAGTTCATGCAGTCAGAAGATGCCGGCTACATGGATCACTCAGGTGGTTCAGCAAGCAGTACCTGCCAAAGTGAGTTTGAGCCCAGAGTTCACATAAAGGTGGAAGAGAGGACTTGGACTTCATAAAGTAGTTCTTTGACCTTTATACACGCACTATGTCAGTTTCCCCACCACCAAATACTCACGCACACACACAGTCACCCGTACTTGCACACAAATTATAAAGCAAACAATTTAAGTATATGCTGAATTTCTTTAGCCACTGTAATAATCACCACTTATCAACTTCTAGGAATCCAAATTTGCTGTCTCACTGTTCTGTGCGTCAGAAGTTCAAGGAGGTCTACTGGTCCCCTGGTCCGTGTGCACTGAGTCTTGCAGGGATTGAATAAAAGTGTTAATTGATTAGTCTCCATCTTGGAGGAAGAGTCAGTTGCCAGGTCAGTTTAGATGTTGGTAGAAGTCCATTTTGTAGATGCTGAGTGAAGATTGTGATTGCCTGACTGACAGTGTTAGGTTCTATTCTGCCCTCCTCTGGTTTCTTGTAATTCCTATCAACCTTTCACCTCCATCTTCAAAGCAACATTTGTGTCAAATAATTTTCAAATTGTTGGTCTCACATTTACTCACCTACATTCCTTCTGCCACGTCCATACAACTCTCACCAAGAAAAACAAAAATCTTCTTGTTTTTTTTCTCTTGTTTAAAATTGATTTTATTGAGCTCTACATTTTTCTCTGCTCCCCACCCTATCTCTCCCCTCCCCTTCAACCCTCTCCCAAGGTCCCCATGCTCTCAATTTACTGAGGAGATCTTGTCTTTTTCTACTTCCCATGTAGATTAAATCAATGTATGTCTCTCTTAGGTTCCTCATTGTTGTCTAGGTTCTCTGGGATTGTGGTTTGTAAGCTAGTTTTCTTTGCTTTATGTCTAAACGGCACTTATGAGTGAGTACATGTGATAATTGTCTTTCTGGGTTGGATTACCTCATTCAATATGATGTTTTCTAGCTCCATCCATTTTCCTGCAAGATTCAAGCTGTCATTATTATTATTATTTTTTTGCTTTGTAGTACTCCATTGTGTAAATGTACCACATTTTCCTTATCCATTCTTCGGCTGAGAGGCATTTAGGTTGTTTCCAGGTTCTGGCTATGACAAACGATGCTGCTTTGAACATAGTTGAGCACATATCCTTGTGGTACGATTGAGCATCCTTTGGATATTTTGTACATTAATCTACAAGTAATACATTTTTGTCAAAATATCAGTCTGTTTTATTTTTCATTTTTGGAATCTAAGATACAAACTTGAAAGGATACTAAGAGAAAAAAAGTAATGTGGGAGGACCAGCTGTATCTAGCTGTAAAGATGTTCCCGGAATTCTTGAGTAATTAAACTGTGTGCTGCTGCAGGGGTGGAGGGCCCAGCGCTGCCACAGAGGAGGTCTTCTAAAGTAGAAGCTGGAAGCCAGGGGAGAGTTGGTGTGGGACATCGTTGACATTGCAGATCTTTAGAATTCTCCACTTTGTAATAAGTGCTAAAAGGGTAATTAGCTCTTTGTGTGATGTAAGCTTAAATACAGACAGATCTCCCTTTCTCATTGTATCCAAATAAATTCCAATTCAGTAAAACACATGTTATACAAATGAAAATTATAAATATTGGACATGTACATGAATTAATTGGGCTTTATACTTTCTGTGGTAAAATGCTTGCAAGAGTAAATATAATACTCACCTAGCATGAACAAAGATGATGATCTGTAATATATACAGAAAATTTTCTGTTACATAGATGGCAAATGATGTGTGGCTAAATAAAGTCAAAGCCATGTGAAACTGAGGGAAATTTCTGACAATGCGTGTTAAGCAAAAGGATTGAATCTCTCATTATATAGAAAAGCACATTGGAATCAATGGGATAAAGGTTAGCGATACAACAGAATAATGGGTAAGATATATAAAAACTAATGAAAGGGAAAGTATAGTTAATAACCATATGTCTTAGTTAGGGTTTCAATTGCTATGAAGAGAAACCATGACCATGGAAATTCTTAAAAAGGAAAATGTGCTACATTTACCCAATGGAGTACTACACAGTGGATAAAAATAATGACATCTTGAAATTTTCAGGCAAATGAATGGATCTAGAAAATATCTTATTGAGTGAAGTAACCCAGATCCAGAAAGACAAATATAATATATATTCACTTGTAGGTGACTTTTAAACACAAAGAAAAGAAAATAAGCCTACACTGAACAATTCCAGAGAACCTAGACCACAAAGAGGACCCTAAGAGAGACATACGTGAATCTAATGTACATGAGAAGTAGAGAAAAACAAGATCTCCTGAGTAATTCGGAAGCTGGGAATCATGGGAGAGGATAGAATCTAAAGATAGAACTATGTGGCAGAAGCTGCCAAGGTCTCCTGCTTATCGGAGCTAGAACATGCACCCCTTGTTCAATTACATCTTCACAAGTTTTCTGCTTTCTACTCTTTCTTTATGACCTAAGCTGGTTGTCCTGAAACAGGATTTGTAGACCAGGTTGGCCCCAAACTTAGAAATTTGCTGGACTCTGCCTTCTTAGTACTGGGATTAAAAATATGCGCTGGCACATCATGCTCCAAGCTTTTCTCCAATTCCTTTTAACAAATTGGAAATTTAACAGGGTGGAATCTTGCCCTGAGATCAGCACTCCTTTTATTTCATTTCTTAATCTGTTTATCTCCATTCCACTTCCTGTGTTTCTTTTCTCCTCAAATTATACATCTTGTATTTTTTCTTTCTCAATTTGCTCCTTTTTATTTTAAATCTGTATAAAAATGACCAGTAATAACCATACAACAAAGCTGATACTAGGCTGTTTTGAGATTTCCTCTGCCAATGGAATTAATCTGAATGTCTCCACATCAGTCTCTGGCAGACTCTTTGCACAAAAGCTAAAAAGCAGCCAAATTATTCACCAAAATATCACAGGAACAATACCTAGGCCACATAATAATAGTCCTCTCTAAAATCTCTTGAGCCAGCCTCCTGTTCAAATCACCCTCAGTACTACTGTCTTCCATGCTCCTACTAGGGTACTAGTAGGATCTCCTACTAGTAATAATTAAACAGCATTTAAAGCCTTCAACTGCTTTTCTAAATCCACAGTCCCAAGGTCATATTCCTTCAAACAAAAACATGATATGGTCTTTCACACTTCAGTCCCTGGTACCAACTTTTGTATAGGAGTTCCTATTTCTGGGAAGAGACACCATGACCATGGCAACACTTATAAAGGAAAACATTTAGTTGGATGGTTTATAGTTTGAGAGAATTAGCCCATTATCGTCATGGTGGAATATGGCTGTATACAGACAGACATGGTGCTAAAGCCTAGAGTAATTCACCTTCAACAGGAAGCAAACTGAGGGACTAGGCATGGTTTGAGTGTATGTGAGGCTTAAAAGCTTGTCCCCCAGAGTGATACTTCCTCTAACAAGGTGATACCTACTTCAACAAAGCCACACCTTCTAATAGTGCAACTCCCTATCAGCGTATGGGGCAAATTACATTTAAACTACCACGGCATATGAATATTCTTAAAGTTCTTAAAAATTAACAAAGTACAATTTAGAATAATTACTCATACTTCCTCAACAATCTTTTTATGGTATTCAAAGTGGAATGTAGTGTTGGATCCCCTATTTGTAATTACATGATCAAATGTTTTAGATAAATAGATGATTTGTTTCATTTTCCATTCACATACCTGCAAAGATTCAGTTGTTAGACATTTCTCTGTGCAGACTGGGTTTACACTTTAACAGATGTCAATTTAGCACATACCTTATGACATACTCTGTGTAAATACTAAAGATACAGCAGAGCCCAATTCAAAGGCTTTAGTCTAGGACAACTACAGTTTATCATGTACTGCTGCTCAAAATGATAAAACAGCAATAAATGAGGTTGATAATCCATATCACACAGTAGTGTGGATACTAATGAAAAGAAGAGGAACAGGATGGACTACTGTAAGGATTTCATATACACAAAAACATTGATGGAAGTGCTCTTTTTATGAACTGAAAAACAAAAGATAGGCAGTCATTTGTTTACAAAGTGTCTGAACATTCCCCATTTGAGAAACTACCTGTGGAAAGAAGCATGAAGAAAGGCAAACAGTACCTGATATTTGGCATCACAGAATTCCAGATACCTTATTTTTTTTTCTGTATTTAAGTCTTTAATAATTCAGAAATTCATCTCGGATTCTCTTAGAAATATGTCTCTTTTTTCAAAATATAGTAATGTATTATGTATGTGTAGATATGTATACATATAGCTAGATATTCATAAAAGTGTTTGAAAACAAACATTACTTTTTAAGTCAGAAAGGGTACACACATATTCTAGAATAAGAAATTAAAATAAGATGAATCCAGTAGACAGATAACTTTGCTGGGAGGTTTACTGTGCTGTGGTTCTTAGTAGCCCAGGTGCTGAGTTTCCCTGTGGTCACCTCTAGCTGTAACACTCTGGAGAGCAGACCCTGCACCTCC
The DNA here is from genome assembly GCF_000317375.1 of Microtus ochrogaster. Lineage (NCBI taxonomy): Eukaryota > Metazoa > Chordata > Mammalia > Rodentia > Cricetidae > Microtus > Microtus ochrogaster. Next base: position 71,091,373 of record NC_022009.1, read on the forward strand.
TCGGGGCAGCACACTTGAGGCAACACTGTGGGTTCAGATGTGGGAGAGTCAGCCCCCAAACTGTAACCATGGGAGAGCTGCCCCCATTAACCATCTGTTCTGGGGCTACATGAGTGGGAAAGAGGTGCCCTGCCCCAAACCTGTCACCCATCAATGCTAGAGGCAGGTGAGAGAGATGGCCCTATGTTCATAAGAGTGGGAGAGCTATCCCTGACCCCCACGGCTCCAACACTTGGGAGAGCAGGCCCTGTACCTCACCAGGGCAGCACAATTGAGACAACACTGTTAGAGCAAGTGTAGGTGAGTCAGCCCCAACATTGTGACCACGGGAGAGTTGTCCCCATTTCCGATCTGGCAGACTAACCCTACAGCTACCGAGGCCCAGACCCAGGGTTACCACATGGCCTACCCCAACTTTCGCCCCATCTTTGATCTGCTGGAACATGTGAAGGGACCTGACCTTCAAAGGTCAGAATCTCCATCTTGTAGGGTACCAGCAGGATGTCCAGGAAGAGTCCTAGTGGGGGCCCAGCATCAAACATGTAATGGAGACCAGGGGCCTCAATCCAGACCAATGACTCTTTGCAATGAAAGCTTGCAAGTAGAGATGTATGCATCAATGAGTATACAGTGTGACTTATAGGGTTACATTGCTGCTTCCATTATGGGATTTTTAATTTCTTCCCCTTTTAAATTGTTCATTTTATTTTTCTTCATTTTTCTCTCTTGAATTTTTGTTTTATTCTGGGGGTTGGTGTACAGGGGCATATGGTGGATGCAAAGGGACAGAAAATGAATTGGGTCAAGATACTTGATGTGAAAAACACAAAGAATAAATAAATTTTAATTAAGAAGAAGGAAAGTTTTAAAAAATCCAATTAGAAATATGTCTTTTAAAAGGTCTTCTGCATTTATGTTCATAGTAAGACCTGTTGGTGAACTTCATTGTCCCATCGTCCCCTGTGGGGAATGGATTCTTGCCCAGTTAAGCAACACAGCTAGCGGAGAAGGCACTACCAATGTATTCACACCGAGACTTGCTCTCAATTGTGTGGCAGCCCTTCCCAGTGAGCATTCCTTTTCTTCTTGGAGTTCAATGTTTTATAGACTTTTTTTTTTTTGCAATCTTTCCCTTACCTGTGGAGTTCTTATTGCAGAAACCAATTGTTTGGTGTTTGAAGGTGCTGAGGGGAGAACCATTGTTTACTTTGTTATTCAGAAATGGGCATAAAGAGGCTATTTTAATAATCTACACCCTTTTATTCAGTTCCTGAACCAAATAGGAAGAGTCTATGTCATCGTGATTTCATTTTGTAAATAAACTTTTTTTCTGGCACCAGCAATTTCCCTTGGCAGCTATGCTGTGGACATTTGTAATAAAACTTCTTCATACACAGAAGCCTGTAATTCTGTAAAGGTTTTGCCATGGCATTTATGGAGTTTGATATTCTGCAATGTAGTCATACCTCTACAAATATGATGGATTGTATTTTAGGCACAATGATTGTTTTCAGTGGGGGGAAAGCCTCCCCAGATGAATTGATACCGGCTCCATGCTGGGTCTTATGCATTAATCATGAAGTAAGTATCATACTTATGCAAATGCGTAGAAGCCCAATTAGGCAGAGAGCACAGAGCCCTGGGAATAATGTTATGGGCTATTGGGCCTTTGAAATATACTCCTTGGCCAAATTTTCAAAAGCAAAGCAGATTTGAGATGCCTTTTTACTCTTGAAAACAGGTGTACAATTGTCTTCTTAGTGCTTGTTTCATGCCTTCAACCTTAAAATAAAGCTTTCTCCCAGTTGGCATGAATTTCCCTTGTTGCTCAACAGGAGCAGGGGAATTCTGAATCCCTGACAAGAAAATAAAACGTTCATTCAAAACCTAGACATGCTGAGAATATTGAGGACACATCAATATTTGGGTTTTTGCAGCACATTTTGAATGTTTCATATATTCAGTTTTCCTCTGGCTAGCTCTGCCATCTCTTATATTTTGTGTGATTAATCAAAACATTCTGGCTTCCTTTTTTCAAAGGCTTTGAGTACAATGCAAATATTGTGAAGAAAACACAGACTGTCTGGAAGACAAGCTCCCCTTTTATATATGATTTCTCATTTTCAAACTTTGGTTTGTTAAGTTAAAATTGCTGATGCCTCACCCCCTGAATCTCATTTTCACAGTACACTGTTGGAATCACTATAAAACTTAGAAAGGATATGGTGATGAGTAGGAATGAGGAAAAATAAAAAAAAAATTGATATTTTCCATTTAAATGACCTTGGAATGTCTTTCTAAACCATGGAGTTGATACTGCTAATGGGTACTTTAGGCCAGCTAGTTTCTTAACACTTAAGAATGTTGAGGATATAATGGGAAAGACCTAACTTGTTCTGTATTTAGATGTAATCCTTGTTTCCAGCTATATATTTCAAATGGTGTCAGGCACATATTTTAGCATTTTCTTATTTAACTAGAAATCAGCTTAGATATTGAAAAATTGCATTTCCATTATAGAAAGTTCAAGGAAACAGCTGTTTATAATGTATCCTTTGGACAAGGCAAAAATTTAAGGCTGCAAGGAGGCAGGTGCTGAAACAAAGAGAATAAACAAGAGATGCTTACTGTCTGACTCATCATGGTTTCTTCAGTTCTTTTCTTAAGCAGACCAGAACCACTTGCTCAGTGAATGTTTACTTACATTTAAAGGGGGGATATGATATAGAGATGAATACTTGGCATTGGTATGGATGTTGGTCTATTGATACAAATTTATGGTCAATTTTGTTATATGTATTTCTGCTCTTAAATTTTCTTTAAATGTAGTGCAGCCCATTTAAAATGTAATGTATAATTAATAAATACAGGTTAATAGATAGTCAGTTATAATAGTTAAACTTATAGTCATGTTAGCTAGGTTTCCTAGATATACAGAGATATATTTCAGATGGATAGTTATTCTTCAAAGCATTCAAAGGCTAACAGAAAATAGAGATGGCATTTAAAATGTTTAAGAACTTAGGACTTTTCATGATATTGAGACACATCTGCTCCTGGCAGCACCAATCTACTTCAAGAGGATGATGGGCATTCAAGAGGTTCCTTACGGAGTTTGTTAGCCATTTGGGCAAGAAACCGCTCTTGCCTGGACTGCTTGAGAGTATGCTGTATGAACTGGACATGGAGGCCCCACAGAAAAATGACTGCTAAAGTTATCTAAAGAAGGTGAGATTGCCCTTAACAGTTTCTAGTTTATGAAAGAGTCTGCCAGACATTCTGCAGGACACAGAAGAAAGTGACTGACAAATCGCCAATATATGCAGAACTGTCTTTGAAACTTCCTGCTTCATGGGAAAGCCTACTGGATATTATGGGCCTGGTAGACTAAAGATGTTACAGAAGAACTTTGGGTGACTGTCCAGGCAGCAGTATGTCATTGTCTATTCAAGAGTTTTGGAAGTTGCTTACAATGTACTTTCTGTTAATTTAGGTAATAATGTATCCTTCTGAGATCTTTGATAGAGTTAAAGAATAGATAG
>NC_022009.1:71095266-71107221 GCF_000317375.1 Microtus ochrogaster
AGAGAGAGAGAGAGAGAGAGTAGGTGGAGTCAAAGAGATGCCATGTAGCCACCAAAAGAGACAGACGCCAGATGAAATCTAACTGGTAAACAATAAGCCTTGTGGTAAAATGCAAAATAATAGAAATGGGTTAATTTAAGATGTAGGAGTTAGTTCATAAGAAACCTGAGCTAACATGCCAAGCAGTATTGTAATTAATATAGTTTCTGTGTGATTATTTTGGGTCTAGGAACTAATGAGCAGCCGCCCCCTACAGCCCAGGTGTGGCACTGGTCACATTGGGATGGGCCCTCACACATCCACCAACAATCCAGAAAATGCTCCCACAGACTTATTCATGCCAATTTGATGGATAAAATTCTTCATCTGAGATTCTCAGATATGTCTAGGATTATGCCAAATTGACAAATACTCCTTTGCACAGGCATTAATCCTCTATATTGGCTTCTAGAATGGCTCTGGGCATGAGTTGTACTTCTAATACATAATCTGCTTAAAACAAGTATAAACAACAAACAAGCAAACATTCTAAACATAATGTGCACATCAATCTGCTTAGCCAAAGATTGGCTTGTCTTGGCTGAAACCATGGCATGGCCTGAGTGAGCTAGTATAGCTGATCTTTTGTACCTAGCTTTCTTAATTTTCACAGCTTACTCATTTCCCCATCTCAGCTTGTCTGCCCTGCCTTTCTCAGTCATATACAAACTGACAATTTCTTAAAAGTCAGTCATCACTCTTCATTCTGTGAAGGACATAATAAGGAGAATTCTTGGGGCTGGAGAGATGTCTCTGTAGTTAAGAGTATTGCTTGCTCTTGCATAGGACAATTGATCAATTCCCAGCACCCACATGGTGGCTCACAACCACCTGCAACTCTGATTCCAGTGGATCCAGTGACCCTTTCTGACCTGTACAGGCACCAGGCACACATGTGGCAAACAAATATACATGCAGGCAAATTACTCATCCACACACACACACACACACACAGACACACACACAAAGTGAAATTCTCACTGTGATCATTGATTTCAGAAAGGGTTCTTGGTCCCAACCCTTAATTAAATATGGTTCTTAAGGGACTTATAGAAGCAAAGTCTCCTTCTCCAATCAAAGAAGGAGTGTTGGTGTCTTCTTTGATACTCTCCCAGATTGTCAAAATCATAGCCAAGGGTACAGATCCTAAAGCATATGCTGATCATTGAAACCACAGTAGAGGATGTTGTAGATGCCACAGATGACACTAAACCAGCCAGAGCAAATTCAAAAGGAAAGTGGCTTCACTACACATGAATCCTGCCCTTGACCACCATCTGCTAGATTCTGATTGATGGGACTGCAAGACATAATTTACTGAAGGGGGAAATAACTAGTCAACTCTTTCTAAAAAATATCTCATTAACATTCCTTAACCCATACTCACACAAACCCCACCATCCTCATCCCAGCATTCACTTAAGACATCATCTAAAGATCCTAAATAAAAAGTTCTTTGTTGAACTGTTGTGTCTATCTGTATCTTCTTTAAACAGAAGAGCCTAGACAGAAAGAAGGTCAGTGCCCCTGGGCACCATCCTCTGCGGCAGTTTCAGTAAAGAAAATCAGTAGAGAAATGGACTTTTCAAGGCATGTACTACTGAGGTAGTTTAAATGTAATTGGCCCCCATAAGCTAACAGGGAGTGACACTATTAGGAGGTATGATTTGGTGGAGTAGGTATGGCCTTTTTGGAGGAAGTGTGCTAGTGTTGGAGAGGGAGGGTTTTGAGGTCTTACATATGCTCAAGCCATGCCCAGTGCCTCAGACTTCCTGTGGTCTGAAGATCAAGATGTAGCTCCTTCTCTGTTCTCAGGAAGGCATCACATCCAAATTGCAAGTTAGTTCCTTCAGGTGTTTTCTGTTTCCATAGTAAATAACAAGTCTTCAACTAAAGGAAAATATATGAGGAAAGCTTGAAATTTAATCTTAAAAATTCTTGAATAGAAATTTATAAAACTCAATCCCTTGAAGATTTCTTTAAAGCAGATCCTTTGTGATGGGTTTCTGCTCGTGTGTTTGCTTCCCCCCTCGTGTTTTTGATGTCTGCATTCACTGTGCACGATGAGTATCTCCAATAAGATCAAAGGAGTCGAGTGATGATGGCAACTGAGAGATAAGAATTCCATCCTGAGAAGCCAGTTCACTTACGTGGTGAGAAGGGAGCGTGGGAGTTCATCTTGATCACTAACAAGGCAGGATTCTGAATCAGCTGTGAGACAAGCTTCTGGACATGCTCGTGAGGGAATCTCCAGAGAAGTTTAACTGATTTTGGGGAGGCCCACCCTGAAAGTAGATGGTACACTTCCTTGGGCCAGAGTGTCATGTGGAATTTTTTTTCTGAGATTAAACTTCTAGAAGTCTTGGAGAGAAGCTCAATCAGACATAGTATTTTAAAGGATGGTGAAGCTGTCTATTCTGAATTCAGAAAGTAAACAACTCAAAGGCTTTGAAATTCTCTAAAACCGATCATACTCACTGTGATCCTTCCTTCCCACACTAATAAAGACAAAAAAGACTGATGACAGTCATGCTTAGACATACGGAGGTCCTCTGGAAAGGCTAAGACCCATGCCTCTGCCTGAAGGAAAAGCCCATTCAAGACACCAGGAAAAGGGAGACCGCTGACTGCTGAACCACCTGAAAGATGCTCGTACCACCCGAGCTACCTGAAAGTCTCCAAACTGTTTAGCCACATTCAGGTTGTGATGTGTGCTCTGGGTTTCCAGATGTTGTGAGCTGTCACTCCTGCTGGGGCGATATGCTTGTCGTCAAGTGATTCTTGCTCCTGTAATTCACCTCAATAAAACTTACTGGTTTACTAAGGTGGACTTTGGTGGTACCCTTATTTTGGCTTGTCCTATGTTCCCTACCTGCAATGAGCAAACCTTTGCTCATGTCTTCTCACACAACATGGGATATCAGACTCAATGAAAAGAAGAAAGTGAGCTAAGTATGAGTAGTCCTCTCTCTCTAACTTCTGCCTTATATGAAATGTGACTAGTCATTTCAAGCTCTCTTGCCAGGCCTGTCATGCCTATTCATGACACACTGTACCCTAAGTCTATTGAGCTAAAATAAATCCATTCTTCCCTATGCTGTTTCTGTTAGTTATTTTGGCACAGCACCGAGAAAATTAACTGTCTTAGTTATGTTTCTATTGCTGTGATAAGACACCATGATGTCAGCAACTTACAGAAGACCGTATATTGCAGGCTTACAGATTCTGGTGGTGAGTCTATGACCACAATGGTGATGAGCATGGCAGCAGTCAGGAGAGTATGGTGCTGAGCAGGAGCTGAGAGCTTGCATTCACAAGCATGATGCAGGGAGAAAGAGACATAATTGGGAGTAGTATGGGCTTCTGAAACCACAAAACCCACCTCCCAGTGACACACCTCCTTCACCAAGGTTGAATCTTCCTCTAACTAACAGTTTCACCAACTGGGGACCAAGTCCTCAAACAGATAGATGAGCCTATGGGTGTCATTCCTTTTTAAACCAGCACAGGACAGCATTAGTCAGGATAGCACTTTGTAGGAGGAGTGGTAGGCTTTTCCACACAGACTGAAGAAAAAGAAGGCTTTGACTTCCTAGATACTTGCTATGGTCTGGTTATGATTTTAATATACTTCCCGAAGTCCACGTGGAAAAGCAGTGAATATCATGAGGCATTAGGAGGGGAGACACAGTCTCATTACAGTGTTCAGAGATGAGGCCGCTGAATATGTTCATGATGGAGGGGTCTCCCTGACACATTGTAGAGATGGTTCAAAAAGAGAGACAGCAGTAAGAGAGGGAGCACATATGTCAACATACTCCCAGTTTCCTGATGGGAAGCACTCTGAGCAACTTTCAGTACATGGGAGCTCTGGGCCTGCTGGGCCAATACACATCTTCTCTTAATATATCTTTTTGAGGGATGCATGTCTCACTAGTCACAGTAAATTAGCTGAAAATGGACTCCTATATTTCATATTACCCATCCTACCTTGTGCCAAACAAGGCCTGCTATGAGTAGGGGGATTTTAAACATCTTTTTTGAGATTCTCAATTAATGAAATGTGCAAAAATGTAGAATCTTGCTCTTGTTTTCACTAATTATTGTAGCTTAGAAAACACAATTGTGTCATTAAATCGTTATCCATGGTCATGTGTAGTGGGTTTGTTTCTACTTTAAATCTATTAGTAAACACATATTATTCTTTGTTTTAATTTAATTAATTAATTAATTTAATAAGCTTAATTTAATTAGACTTTCTTTGTTTTAATTCCAAGTACAGAAAGTACTCATGAATAAATGCCAGGAACACACATATCCTGTCAGCCTATAGTTTTAACTAAAATGTGTGGATTCTGAGACAAAAGACAAAAGAGAACAGAAAACAGTTTACAAAATCCACTGGAGAGCAGAGCGGGGCGATGCTGAGCTGGGATGAGAACCCAAGGCTTTAGCCTCAGTGATCCAAAAACCGCCAGGAACTTGCAGATTAAATGCAGGTGGGCCTTTCTTTTCAGAAGCACAATATGTCGAGATTATAATTCACAAGTAAGATGATTAGGTTATATAATTCAAATTATAAAAGAGAGTTTGATAAGATTCTTTTAAGCACACCATACTTTAAGAATGTCTCGAGTATGACTAGCTTTTAAAACCACAAGAATAGTTTCAACTTCCCAGGTCACATGCGGTGCAGCTTGGTGAGCACAGTGGCCTTAATCCTAGATGGAGTTAATGTCGTGCTCTTTAGATATGAGGAAATAATAGCCATTTAATTGGGTTTTACAGGCAGTGAAGTGAGAAGTCTATATTTAGCATTGAAATATTTAAAACCCAGAGTAGGAAATAAGGGAAGTTAAAAGTGTGCCTGGGTCCAGAAGAATGGGGATTAACAACATTTTCAGAACCCATTGATTTTAGAGTCAGTTAGACTTTTTTTTTTTGATAAAAGTAAGAAAAGGAAAGAGTTTTCCTATAAGAAACTAGATTATTTTCTCAGATTTGCAGCACAGTGATGCTATTTTAGGCTATTTCAGAAAATTAGAGTAAGGGAACTCAGTTGAAATTGGTTGGAAGGAAACCGAAGACTGAGCAATCATTGCACAAAGTTGCAGCCAGGGATCAGTTGTATGTGGATTTCACAGACAGTGTGCGTGCTGCAGTAATGCAAGACAGCAGTGCAATTCGCAAAAGGTGTGCAACCGTCCTAAGAGTAGCGAGCATGTTTGCAATTGCATGCTGAGTTGTCCTACTGTGTGTATAGTTGGAGGGGAGTTCCCGTACCCCAGTGACATATCCTGCATCACATAGGACTTTGTGGTCCTGATGGAACTAGAAGGCAGTCTCTACTGAAGAGGAAGTTGGTGGTGGGGGGGGGGGAGGGGGCTGGGAGCTTGGTAAAGAGCAAGCTTTGCTTTTGAAGGAAGAAAGACAGACCTTTAAGTCCCTTGTTCCCAGCATGAAGTTGCTATCCGCAGGCCAGCAGCACTTGTTTTGGGGACTGTGCTGATTGAGTAGTAGTTCCTTAATAAGCAAAGTCTACTCACCCTGACATTTTAGAGTCAAGCTGTGGGATCAGCCGATATTTGATTGCCTTCCAGATTTACTCTCGGGTGATATTTACTTTTCCACAATGATTTGACTTGCAGAACTAATTTTTCTCAAAATTTCAAAATGGCATCATCTTTCAACCAGAGAGGGACAAGGAACAGTTTTCTTCATAAGAGAAGGTGTTAACAGATTTTAACATTTGCTCAACACAAAAAGATATGTTGAAAAATATCGGGCCTTCGTTTTCATAGGCGTGGTCACAGTCTCTATTTAAATTTAAATGTACACTCAATACCTGGCACACCAGGGTGGGCTTTGAGCTACTGTAATTCCAGTTTTTAAAATATTTTTGTGGATTTATACATGAGTACACTGTTTTTACACCATTTCTATGCATCTCTCTCCTGCTTCAACTCTTTCTTTCTCTCCCTACTTCTTAGTAGATTCCTGACCTCTTCTATGATAATTATTGTTGCCTATAGCTCCAAAAACCCTGTTGCATTTATTTAGTGTTGTTAGCATGTACATGAGTTTAGGGCTAACCGTCTGGATTTGGATAAACTCTCATGGGTCTGTTGGATTACACTCTTCCTGGGGAGATGAGGGGGGAAAAAATCTATCCATGCCAGATAGGAGAGCAACAACAGATCAAAGCAAAAATTTCAAACTGCAACTTCGTGAACAAATGAGTTTTATTGAGGTTCCTTATGGAAAAAAATGACCCAAAGACAGGAGTATCACAAAAAAACAACAACAACAACAACAAACCAAAAACCAATCCCTAGCATGGGTGAAGAAGTTGGAAGCCTGGAGCACACCACACAGACTTTAAGCTCTTCTGTAGGTTGGTGAGTCTTTCCCAGGTAACTCGGCTGCCCTCTATCTTTTCCAGGTGTCTCAGCTTGTCTGAACCTCTTCCAGGCAGCTCAGCATGTCTGAGAGCAGCTCTCAGCAGTTTGTATGCCTTAGACTCACTTGGAGAGGGAGAAACTGGTGTATGTGGTCAGTTCCAAGCACTTTCTAAGCAACTGAAATTGTTTACTCCTTGAGATTAATGAGCTTCGCTGCAGTTTGGCAAGTCTCACCTCCCTTTAGAATACCCTATGTCGTACTTAATGAACTTCCCTCTAAGATGGACAGTTTTATCTTGGAGGAAATTGCTATACAAGAGTTATTCCTGAAAAAAAAAAACAGCAAAACAAAATACAACAGAAACTGATATGTTTTCTTCTCTCCGCAGCCATTGATTGCATATGTCAGTTGTGTGCCAGATGCCCTGAGACTGAGTAGCTCATGGTTACTTATTTTCTTCAGTTTGAACAGTGGGGATCTCAGTAGAGGCTGGAAAAGAAGCTTCTCTGACGAAGGGCAAGAGCTACACTTAGCTGTGGGGATAGCGGTAAGTGCTTAGCAGCTGTATCTATTTCAGAAAATGGTAGGAATAGGTTCTTCCCCAGGGTCCATGTCATGTTATATACTCAAATCTAAGACTCGGAGCTAGGTTCTTTTAATGAAGACAGTGCCTTGGCATGGTTTAGTGGAACATGCTCATAGCCCCAGAACACTGGAGGCAGAACCAAGGAGGCTAGAAGTTCAAAATCACTCTTAAAACAGAATGAGTTTTAGGCCACCCTGGGCTACATAAACTCCTGCTTCAAAATGTAATCAAGTTTTACTAAAATTCTTTTCCAGGCAAGGAACCTACAAGCATTAATGTACCTTCTCCTAAGGTTTCAGTGACAAACCAAGGCATGATTGGTTCCACCAAAGTTCACTGTGGGTAGTGATTGGGTTTATTTGGCTTTCTTATAGAGCAAGGATGAGGTGTTACCTCCAGGGGCTTGAGTGCTATTACCTTCAATAGGCCAAACTTGAAATGCCTTTCCCAGAAGGGATGAGGTCTCTCCCTTAGCCAAATACACTGCCTTAATCTTCCTTAGCCTTTATTTATACTCTAGACTTAAGTCCAGACCACCTGCAGAGCTGCCAGTTGGTAAGGAGCAGTTGGATACTCAGGGGTGTGTGTAAACATTCAGCAAATCCAGCTGGCATGATCCTTTGAAAGGGAGCACTCTTGCTTGGCTCAGAGGACAGTCATGGAAGAAAGCAAGTCAACACTGTGCCAAAAGCCCTTCAATGCTGGCATTGCTTCCCATTTAAAAACTTACTCAAGGGTGGAGGGAGTATGTCAGAAAACTTATTGAGTTATTGAATTTGATAGCTAACTTGAAAAAGTCCTAGGCACTATATTTTCTTTGATAATTTTCTTGTCTTTGAAAATGACCTTTCAGCTAGCTTGGCTCTCTGAAGAAGACGACCATGGCATTCATTGAACTATTTCAGGCATTCCCTGCGGGATCTGACAAAATCTCTAGCCCAAGAATGTTACAGTCTTCAGCGGAGCAAGCGAAGAGTGAATAAAAAAATCATTGGAATCAAGAATATAAAAATTAATAAAACAAAACTCCCAAAGGAGTCAGCATTGAAGTTCATGAGGATACACACTTGTCTTTTCATTGGGGTGGATCTTAAGGTAGCTTTATTTATTAATTCTTCATTAAAAATTTATTTATTGATAAATAATAACTGTATATATTTATGGGGTAAAATGCCAGACTTTTAAACATTGTGGAATGAGTATTAGGATAATTAGCATTTCATTTCACATTCCCATTATTCCATGTGATTGCAAAATTCAAAATTCATGGATAACAATTTTTAAATATACATTTTTATTGACTATGGTTGCTTTGCTGTGTGTCAGAACAGTAGAGTTTACTTTTTTTAAACAACCTTTCCTTTCTCCATCATACCCCAGCCTCTGGTAATTAACATTCTAATAGGTACTTCTGGAGTTCAGATTCCTGAAATCACATGCCACCTGGCTTTCTGAAGTGTGCATCTCTTTATTACTGTAAGTTCTTTGAGGATAAAGCTGAGCTTTGTTCAGCGAGGATATTTGTTTTCTTCTTTTCATTTTTCCGAATGAGAACGGGGCTTCGGTATGTAGCCCCAGTGCCCTTATGCAATCACCTGGTAGGGGTTCAGTAAATATTTGATAAATAAATAAAGAAATGAGTCATGTCCCCCAAAAGAAAAAAGTTCTTCCTTTGCACTCCAGGGGAGTAGACACTGAATATTTACAGTGTTCTCAGGAAGAAAAGAGGTATTTTTTTTTTAAGTCAGAAGATCTATGTCACAGGTGTCTTGGGCTGAGGAAATCTATGTAGTAATTATTGGAAATGTTGTGGGTCAGGCGGCGGGCTTTGTCCCACCACCCGACTAGCTTATACCCCAAAATAACCACATGGAAATTATATTAATTAAATTGCTGCCTGTTCCATTAGCTCTAGCCTCTTATTGGCTAACTCTCACATCTTGATTAACCCATTTCAATTAAATCTGTGTATCACCACGTGACTGTGGCTTACCAAAAGAGACTCAGCATATCTGACCTGGCAGCTGGCTCCATGGCGGCTCTCTCAGCTTGCCTTCTTCCCAGCATCCTGTTCTGTCTATTCCGCCCAACTAAGGGCTGCCCTATCAAAAAGCCAAGGCAGCTTCTTTATTCAACCAATGAAAACAACATATAGAAAAAAGACCCTCCTACACCAGGAAAGAATTAATTAATTAAATTAAATGTATCAAAATAAAGTCATCAAAATAATAAAAGATAATTTGCAATATAGTAGTGTCTATGCTTATTTATTTACTTATATTAAAAACTTACACGTTGAGAATGAAACCTAGGGCCTCAAATGTGCTAGCAAGTGCTTTACTGCTAATGTGTACCCTCATGCCCTGTAGAGTATATTTATATGTGAGACTTTCTTTCCATTTTTTAAAAAAATATTTTATTTGGGGGGGGCAGAGAAGGTTGCAAGGACAAAAGTTAGATGCAAAGTTGAGATGAATGTAATTGGAATACATGATGTGAACTCCACAAAGAATCAATAAAAAGTTAAGAAAAATGCAGTATTGTTTGATTCTCTTCCTGGGGAGATTCTGGCAAATGCCTACTCACTTCAGATAGGTAACTGACAACATACCAAAATAAGAATACACAAAAATATAAGTTGGTGAACCAATGCGTTTTATTGCAGTTACTTCCAGAAGCAGAAGTGTCTCAAGACACAGCAGCATTGGGTGATGGCTATTGAGAGCTAGAATCCAGGGACAAGCAACCCAGGCTCTAGGAAGCTTAATAGGTTGATGAGTCTTGCAGGCAGCTCAGGTGGTCTAAACCTCTTCGCAGTAGTTCAACCTGTCTGAAAGTCTCTCAGAAATATGTTATGTGGCCATAAAATAAAGTGACAATAATCTGCATTTGTGGAGAATTTAGGAGGTAGGATGAAGAGAGAAAATCACAAAGATATCAAGTAAGTATAGCATGCAGTAGTTGGGAGGCCAGGATGGACATTATAGGGCAGATAACGTTAAACATGGATTAGAAATAAGTGAGAGTGTGACCTATGTTCTTATTATGGAGAGTTTTTCAGTAAAGGTAAGGAAAGTCAGGAGAGCTACCCTGAGTTATATGTTTGCGGGGGGTGGCAGTTGAGTTGTATCCATGTTACCAAGAATACAATTAACTAGATAGTATGCTAAACACAATGCTTTGGAGGGGAGAAATTAATGATGCAAGGTTTTTCTGGGTCCTTGAGAAGTCCTTTCTGAGATGTGGAAATCCTCAGAAACACTTAACATTGGCATCTAAGACCCTGACTTATCAGTTGCTTGAAAAACAGGGTGAGATTCTGAGAAAACAAAGATGATGGTAAATAAGTCCTTGTATAATCCAGGTAGGAGATGGTGCTGAACAGTCTGGAGTGGTGTGGTTGAAAATTTAGGCATGGCTGTGTTGTGGGTGTTGTCTGGAGCCAGAAGCAGCAGAACCCCTCCATGGATTTGATCTGGCCTCAGTGAATGGGAAAGCCCACACAGGATCCTAAGACTTTGAAGGTAAACAAAAGGCAGGGTAGGCTGCCCACAAGCCTGTTTTTACTAGGCACTTAGAAAGACATAGAGGAAGCAGGATGGTCTATTGCCATTAATGATTTTTCCTTCATCAGTAAGCATCTAAATGTGAGAGAGTCACTGGATCTTTGCTTCTCGAGAAGGAATTTATAATGAGCCCTGATGAGAAAAGAGACTGCAGTGAAAGATATCCATTTAATGGCTTAACCATCAATGTGATGTGATTTTTTTGTTTTACTCATGCTTTCCTTTATTGCTAATTGATAAACTTATTAAGTCTTTCTCATACTGCAATCTTTCAGTTATTTGCTCTCAAATATATAGCCTTTATGAGAGAGCCTGCTCATGGGTAGGCTGATGTAATACTTTAGAAAATATAAAAAATGCAAAGAAACTGGTGGTAGATCGTCTGCAATGTAGATTATATTTGTAAATTATGAGGTGCTCACTGAATTGTGAGCTCACTGAGGTACTAGTTGTGAAGGTGGAATTGCCACATCTGTTTCAGATGCAAACATTTTTACCCCAACATATCATCAAAACACCCTCATCTGGACATGGACTGGTCCCCCTAATTCTGTATAAGGGAAAATTAAAAAACAAAATAGCCCAAGAGTGAATAGAATTGTATTGTTAAGAACAGCTGGAATGTAATCAACTCTTAATAAAGGTTACTATTGTCCATTCCATGCTATAAAAATGCCTGTAGTGGAACTGGAGAGCCAGGAGTTCAGTCATGGGAAACTCATCCATCCTCTATGGAGGGCAGAAAGAGTCCTCTCAAACTGGACCTCAAAGTGATCCTCTCAGCTTGATTAATCTGTTTCTGCTGAAAGACAGTAAGCCTCTAGGTGGATTCTGTTGCTATTTATTCTTTAGCTTGGAAGTCTCACTTGAAGGGATACCTTTCTCTCCTAAAGACTTTCTTGATCAGGAACTCCAACTGATGGTGTAACTGAGCTTTTCCAGTCAATTTCTGTTGGATGTTCTAAGGCCCTACTTGGTGACATCATATTTAGTTTGCTCTCACAAAGAGGCTACTCAAGTTGTCTCTGGTAGATTTGTAAGAAACTGATTTGATAATGATATCCACCTGGTGTGGGAAGTCATTCTGTATATGTGTTGCTTTTATTGGTTAATTAATAAAAGCTGTTTCTGCCAGTGGTTTAGCAGAATAGAGCTAGGTAGGAAAACTAAACTAAATGCTGATAGAAAAAAGGCAGAATTAGAGAAGCCATGTAGCCACCCTCAGGAGACAGACACCAGAACCTTGCTGGTAAGCCACAGCCACATGGTGATACACAGATTAATAAAATGGGTTAATTTAAGATAAAAGAGTAAGTCAGAAATATGCTTAAGCTATTGGAAAAACAGTATTGCAAATAATAT
>NC_022009.1:71107557-71165749 GCF_000317375.1 Microtus ochrogaster
CCAAAACTTAAAAGCACAGCTATGGTAGATTATTCTCTTTACCATTCAGAATACCACACCAAGCATGCACTGTGAGGGCAGCCCATGAAAGGTGGCACTGACATTGACAGTCCATCTTTTATGTAACACGGTGTATTGCACAGCTCTCATTCGTAATTATGAATTATCATTGATTTACATGTCAGTCACTGGAGTGATTAATTAAATGTCCTAGATCAGCTTCAGTCGAGTAAGAAGCTCAGCTTCAACCTGACTGCCTCCTCTTCCCTTGCAGAGCTAACACAGAAAAACAGGCAGTGAGTGGTCCTGAGCAGCAAATGATGATAAGTAACTAGGTGAAGTATATAGGTAGAGTTTAATTCTGAAGCTGGTAGTCTCAATAGGCTGGCAAAGGAAAGAAAGAAATTCACCATATTTGCCTGAGAATGCTCCTCACTTTATCTTGGAAACTACTGACATTAGTATTCAAAATATTTTAGAAGAATCCAAGTCTCTGAAGCTATCAAAGGACTGTCAACAAAGCAAAAAAAAAAAAAAAAAAAGGTGGTAAGGAGATAAAAGAAACTCGGAACTAAGTGGAGAGTTATCTCAACTCCTACTGTTGAGGGACTTTTCTAATATAGATCTTCTGCATTTCTATCTAGGGACCTAGATAGAAAGTATTAGGCTTCAAAATATACTGACATAGAATTGTTTTATTTTTATTTCTTTCTAAAATATAAAAGATCTATTTTATGTATATGCATGCATGCATTTTGGTATTATGTATGTCTGTGTTACAGGTGTTCATAGAGGCCACCATTGGGTGGCTATAGTTACAGACAGTTGTGAACTGAGTTGTATGAACAATCTGAACTGAATTCCAGTCCTCACCAACAAAAGTAAATGCTCGTAATGACTAAGCCATTATCTGGTCTCTTGCCTTATTTTTCTTACAATAAATTTAATCCTCTCCTAGACTGGTATGTGGCCCAGAGAAAGTATAAATCTTCTTTGTTTGTAAAGGTACCATGGAAAATGAGAGTCCATTGTGCTGGAGGAAAGTGACAAAGGGACAGATCGGGAAATGAAGGGCCAAGAGACAATGCTACAAATATTAGAACCAAAGTGAAGAAAATGACAGAACCTAGTGAAATCAACTTATCAACATGCATAATGTGTGATCTTCACTCTCAGTGAAGGACGTAAAATATTAGATGGTTGTAAGGAAACTCTACCCATGGAAAGTCATGGAGTTTATTTCCAACACCTTTGTAACTCTTTCATTTGTCTTTATCTTCCAATATGGGAGCAGTCAGAATACATATTTTGGTACTTAATTCAAACCTCTTAGAAATTTCAAGGTGAGTACTAAAGATCATTCAATGGGTAAAGCATTTGCTGTGCAAACATGAATAACTGAGTTTGGTTACCCAGGACCCACACAAAATGGTGCACTTAGCAGTAAGACCCTCTAAATTCAGTACTCTGGAAGCTGAGATAAGAGGAGCCCTGGGCCTCATAGGCTAGCCGGTGTAACCAAATTGGTGAGCTGCAGATTCAATGAGAGATTCTGTCTCAAAAATAAAATAGATAATAACTGAGAAAGCCGCTTGGCATCCACATATGACTTTCATATGTGTGCACATACACATGCACTTAAGAATACCTAGATACAAACACAATGAATATCCCAGGTGGACATACTGAATCCTCTTTCACTTCCCTCTAAACACAATCATGTAATGCTCAATGGCAGGCAGGTGTAGATGTCTGAGAAATAGGTTCTGAAGGAAAGTTCATTCTTGTATGAACACTACTAATTGTTCTTATACAAACCTAAAAGACAGAAGCTGATCACTGCACATGGTTTTCAAATGTTGCCATGAGATCTAGCAAACACAAGTGGCCTGAAGCAGATACTGGTGTAACACGGTGCATTGTTCTTTGCATACAACTTTTTAAAAATTTCAGTGTAAGAACATACTCTACAGAGTAATAAAAAGGAAATGAGCCAGCCACATAGTTGCTTATTATAAACATTATTACATACTCATCACGATTGCATTTAGTACCCTTTATACAAAAGACAGCACAGTAGGTCTGGTTATACCACAAATACACAGTGGCAAACCTTGTGAAAGCATCCTGACAATGCTGCCAATAGGAAGTTGGAATTTTAGTTGGACTTTTCAACTCCTTTGCAAGCTTAGAGGGTTGTGGTGATATACGCTGTCCGTCATTGGCTGAAATATTAGTGTGTAGGGCATAGTTGTATAGTTTTTTTCTTACCCCACATTCAGAACCTAGAATGTGACTACAATTAATTAAATCTTTAAAGAAACATACTAAATCATGTAACTAAGTTAGCTTTTATGTGGGTAATTATTTAGATAATAGATAAAGATTTTGAGCAATATTTTGGCTCTCATCCTGTTTTACATAGTACTTTATTTTAAGAGTGCTTTTATACCTTATCTAAAAACAATAGTGCAGGCCTCTTTGTCTCTATAAAAAATAGAAAGATGTATTCTGATACGTTGTCCTTTCCATTCTTTCTAATTAGACAATTTAAGTGATCACCGAATGGAGTGGTCATTTATTTTATAGATTTACAAGCTCTAGATTTTCTTTTAAAAAAACTTATGCTTTATTTTCTCCTCATTTTAAAAATATCCCTTCTTGCTCTCTTTCAAATTATGGAATCTTTTTTAATTCATTGATTGTTATTACATATACATACATACACATATATAATATATATTAAATTATATGTATTTATATGTATCCCTAATTATATCCTGCTCAGTTTTGTATAAAGGTACTTGTATGTATGTTCTTATGACTGACCATTTGGCCAGTTGGTGTGGTCTTCTCTGAGGAAGATTATTTCTCTTGCTCCCAGCATTCCTCAGTTACCTGAATTATGTTGTATAGACTTGAGGACTCTTTAACTTTTCCCACTCTACTTTGGCATGTCTGTTAGTGTCCTTGTTCAGCTCATATTTGAACAGTCATGCTGATGAGATTTTATGGGTGTACCTTCTGACAATTCTAGGAGATACAATATTACAGCAAACTCCCTGACTTTTTGGCTCTTACACTCTTTCTGTCTCGTCTTCTGCAATGTTCCCCGAGCCTTGGGTGTGGGAGCATTTTATAGACTTGTCCATTAGGACTGGGATCGACAGCTCTGCATTTTGATTGTTTTCTGTAGTGATCTTTATCTGATGCAAAGAGAAGTTTCCTTGATGAAAGATGAAGATTATACTTATCAAACCAGACCCTGGGGGAGGACATAGGGAGTCTGGGTACTGAGTATACTCCAGATTTTCTGTAGACTTTATTTTTGGGATCTATCATACTTTATTAAATGATTGATTTAATAAATGGTTGATATGTAAAAAGTGAAAATTGGCAATATTTGCACTGGGAAGACATTTTTAGGAAATATATACAGATTTATCAAGCCTACTTCATAAGATTAAAATAAATGCACTCTTTTATTTAGGGTCAAAAGGAAGTCTTTTGCTGCCATTTGGTAACTAAAATTCTAAAGTTTTACAAGAGAGCTTGTTAGATAATTCTTTTAGTATAAATACAACCTAAGAACCCTAATAGTACTGAAGATTTCAAAACCTGGCATTTTTTTTTTTTTTACCATCTTAAGTGTTGTCTTCTCTTTCCCTCTTCTTCCAAGTAACAAGAGGGGTGCAAACGGCACAGGATAAAGACTGACCAGTGTCACTGTGTATCATGCAAGTTTGCCATATGTCTTCTGCAGCCCCTTTCCTTTTGCATTCCAGCCATTGTTGATACCAGTACCTGGTAGTTCAAAGTACATAATCAAATTGCATGCCACCATATATGGGAAAAAAGAAGCTAAAAATGTATGAAAACCCCTGTCTCACTTTATTTTGGTCTCAGCCTTGGAAAAAATATCTCCCAGAGCCTTCTCATAGCAGGCACAATAAGTTGCTTCCCAGAAAAAAAAAAAAAAAAAAAAAAAAAACAAAAATTAACTCCCCCACCAAAAAACAAAACAAAACAAAAAGCCCTTGAGGACCAGAACTCTTAAACCGAATAGCCTCAAACACCATAACTGCCTTCTGATGCAAATAAGAGACACGGGAAAATACATGGTTCTTCCACTCCTTTTTAACGGTGAGAAGTCGCATGGCATAGGAAGCATTTACAAAAATCTCTGCCTTGAAGAGATTAAATTCTCTTGCTGCTCTTTTTCAAATATTTCCAATTATTTTCCAAGGAGTTAAGTTAGAGCTGCTATATTAACTGATTTATGGAGGCATGCATAATGCTTATCTATATGTGAGTAATTTCAAATACGTTAGTATTTTGTAATAAAACATACATTTGTTTTTGAGAAAACTGAGTCTAAATTCCAAAAAAGTTTTTTATGGATTTTGTTATCAGACTCTATAGAGAAGAAAATTAGCCCCAAAAGGGCACAGGTAACTCAGGCTTAGTTAATGAAGGTTGTAACTTCCTGAGAAGAGTTTCATCTCACCTTTCGAGGGTTTTGTCCTCTGGAAGTGTAGATCTAGTGATATTAAATAAAGCCCCACACAGAAGGTGGCGGAGATAGTGTGATAGTGAGATGGTGGTATAGGAAGGTTCGGGGCTTTCGTCTACAACACTCTGTGTGGAAGCACTTGAACTAGGCAATCAAACTTGTCTGTGACCTTAGAGCACGTGATTCCCCTGTGCAGGATGTGAGCCCTGAAGTTGCTGAGTGGAAGGTGTCTCACCAGCCATCTTGAAATAGAACATTTGGAAGTTATTTTTTCTTCTCAATTCCTTTTCTTTAACATTTATTTTTGGTATATTTTTCTCATAGTTTTAGTTCTTTGTAATTTTTGTACAATATATTCGATCATATTTACTCATCTCCTACTCCTCAGAGTAGAAAATACTACTTCCATGATGCTAGATAGACATGGTTTTAAACCTACTAATGACTGCATTGTATCCACAGCTTAATACATCTGTAAACCCCACCAGAGAGACTTCTTTTTGCAATAACTAATAATTAACACAGAGACACACTCCTCAAGCTGTCGAGGATAAGACTATGGGACTCTCACTCTCATTTTCATGAGCATTAGATTCACTGAAAGAGAGAGCCACGGTGTGGGAGTAACAGAAAGGCACAGCCTTAGGGTGAACACAGTCTTTTCTGCATTCAAGCCACTATTGGTGAAGAACTGAAATTTCCGATGGCTTTATAAGCTTTCTGTAGTTGTGTTTTTCGTTTTTTTTGGTTTCTTTTGATGATGAGCATTGAATTCAAGTCCTCGTACATGGGAAGAGTGTGTTCTAGCAACAAGCTGCATCGCGACTGTGCATTTTCCTTTTTCTTTCAAGATTTTTTCTTTTTCTTTTTTTTATTGATTTTTATTCAGCTCTACACTTTTCTCTGCTCCCCTCATTGCCTCTCCCCTCCCACTTCAACTTTCCCCCAAGGTCCCCATGCTCCCAATTTACTCAGGAGATCTTGTCTTTTTCTACTTCCTATGTAGATTAGATCTATGTAAGTTTCTCTTAAGATTTGTTTTTATTTATTTATTATTAAAGTTGTGTGTGTGTGTGTGTGTGTGTGTGTGTGTGTGTGTTATATGCATGTGATTATAGCTACCACCAGAGGCCAGAAGCTTTGGATCAAGCTATAGCAGAAACTGGGCAGTTTTGAGTTGCTCAACACAGTGAGGGAGCTGAGTAATCTCTTCTGTCCATGTTGCTATTTCCACAAAATGCTAGTATATAGCCACAGATAGGTGATCTTTTAAGCAAGTTCAAGACTGATAAAATTATTCTAACAAAAGTCATTAAATTCAGTATGTTGGAGACATCAAATATGTATTTTATCTTTATATATGTACATATTTATGCATGTGTGTACATACATTCATACATGTGTCTCTAAAATAATTCATAATATTTTTTAGCTGTGAAAAGTAAATGATCAGATAACATGTTCATAGACCATCAAGAGTGAGGAGAAAGTATTGTTTCTGAATTTATATCTTAATGCTAGAAGAACGTAGTCATAGACAAAGCCACACATACACACACATGCACACACACACACACATGCATCACTGATTATTAAATTTCTAGCTTATTAAATTTTTAATTTAATTTCTTGCCCAAAACATTATGTTTTAGGAAAGATGATTACTATGGTTTACTATGGTTAATTTGTAAACGTGGCATGAAAAATTATACAGATTAAGAAAATACAGAAATGGAGGCTCTTTTATTCTCCTTCCTGTTTATCATTTAAATAATTATAATTACAGCTATTACAATTTTAATAGTCATTTAATTTTAGGGTCCTAACTTCCAAACTTCTTCTTCTTCCAAAAATAGTTTTTAAATCCCATTACTTCCAAACAGAGAATTACAAATATCCAGATGGGTCAACAAACAAGCTTTCTGATCTCAGAGTTTTTGCCAGTTCTCTGGCTTCGACACCTTCCTCTCCTTTTGACACAATCTGGGTGCAGTAACAGCAAGTCTTTGCCTGGGTCTTCTCAGACCATGCACCAAGTCATTAAAGAAAGGCACAGTATGACAGGCAAGAGTGGAGACACGAGGAAAGCTGTAGGTGATGGCTTGGGAGCCCTCCCTTTAGTGACTCTATATGAATATTATTGTATTCTATTTTCACCTAATATTTTTTTAATACTAAGGTATCATGATTTTGTTTTGCTTCCCAGAGGATATTGTCTTGAAGGAAGCTAAAGACATAACTAAAATGGTGTGTTTTCCTTGCGTGTCTGACTTAGTATATTATATTTTACAACACTCTCTAGGGATGTAGCTTATATAAAAGACAGATTGTCTTACTACCTAGAAGGTTGTATTGTCTAGTGCAGCCATTTTCCGCCTATGCATTTTACAAAAACCCTTTACTTGAAAAGACACTGTTCTGTGTGGTTGAGTGGAGAAGAGTCTGAGCATGTATTTCAAGTGTGAAAACTTTGTCCTATTTCTAGTCTGTTCTCTTCTCCATCTTTTTACATCAGGATTACTTGGTGAGCTTTAAAAACACATTCTTTCTCCAGTGAAGATCAATTATGTCACAGGCTCCCTAGGTAATTCTAATGTGTAGCCAGGGTGGAGAAACATTGGACTAGTCCGTAGGGAAGGAGCCTGGTGGCTACATCGGTGGTAGTCTTCTAAATTTGGGATAGTTTTAATACCATTAGCACCACTGAATGGCTGCCAACTTTGTTCTTCACATTTAAAGGAAGTTGACTTTCAGAGGGGTAAATGCTTTTCAATGTCTTAACATCTATTTAAAGTTTTCCTTGCTGTGCTAATGATTTTGTATCCGATATAAAGCACTGGGGTTTTACTATGTTCTCATCAATGTCCATTAATTCCCACTTCCCTCTCTGTGAGGCAATTTCAATTTAGGTAAATGAAGAAAACCTGGGGAAATATCTGCCTCTGACCCTTGCTTCTTCCAGCCAGTTGCAAAAGCATCCTCTTGGGCAGAGCAGATAAGGAGGGCAGATGGCTTTAGGTGTTAATTGTATGTGTCTGGTGTTTATTTTTATATATAGTGAGCTATTTATGTAGTGATGACCCTACTGTTTAATGGGAAAAGAATTGGTGTCATTATTCAAGACTTGATTTAGAAGAATTTATCTAGACTCCAAAAATATCTTCCATGTAAAGAAGTACCCCTGGTACCCTGGGTTATCACATTGATTCACTCATTTGAGGGAAGTTCTATGCTACTATAACTAATCCCTCCCTCCTTTTTGGGAAGTGGTAACTTTAAACTTTTACCTAAAGTATTTCCTTAAAGTATTTTCACAGTGGGGACATAACTACTGATAAAGCAGGCAATTTTGAATTCATTTAATTTTGACTTAGTCTAAAGTACGCTCTGACAACCCTCTTCCACATTCAAATAGTTTTGCCTGAAAAGCTGAACCCACAAATCTTTACCTGTTACAAGAGTGATGCATAGTGAGAGGCAGTTACTGGATAAAAATTGGATCCAAGATGATTTTCAATAGAACTGATTTGAACAAGTATCATAAAAATGTAATTTCACACACAAAGAACACGTACCGAGGCTGATGCCACAGTATTAATGGTCACCCTCCCTTCCTACTTCCATCAAAATTCCTAGGCATTGAAAATGAAATGAGAGATTATAATGGCAAAGTTCAGAGAAGGACTTTTAAGAATAGCAGTTTAGAAAAGACAATTGTTTCTTATTGTTCCAAATATCAACTGTCATCTCTTATCAGAGATCTGCAAAATTATAAATTCCTAAGCCCCTAGGAAATCTTGTGACATATGTATAAAAAACTTTGAAAAAAAAATGAAACAGTCTTAACATCATAGAAGGATCTCGGAGTTGTGTATATTTTCTGAATAAAAGAGAGAACCCTATAAAGTTTTCCATATATATTGGATTTATTATATTTCGCCAAAGCAATTTGAAAGGCATTGAATTATGTTCTGTTTCAGCTTCCCTCCACCCACAAAATAAATAAAAACACATAAGCAATAAAAGCACAAAAGTTGACTCTGAAAATTGATTTTCTTGTAGATTTATAGGAAAATTGCCTTGATGTCTTTTCCACTCCCTTGCCAGTTTTTATTTTTAAGGAAAGAAGGGGTATGTCTATTAAGTTTAACATAAAACTCTACTCTTCAAATTTCACTTTGATGATCCCTGGGCAGAGTGCCATAACAACAGAATGCACATTGTAAGACTCAGCTCGAGTCTTGTCTTTCCTTTATAATCAGCTGGACATTGGTATGGGTTTCTTTCTAAGGGAGTCAGCCAGGCTGAGCAGACACATTCCATAGTGCTTGCTGCACAGAAGCAAGCAGAGATCAGATGTCACCTCATCTCAATGAAGAAATCCTTCCCACTCTCAATAGAATTAAGAACACATTTTTTTGTATCTTTGGAGCTAATGTCTTAATTAAGTCAGCCCGACTGCTCTGGGTGGAGGGGTGGGGTTTAGATGAATAGGTGCCCATGCTGGAGTTAAATACAATCTGCCAATGCTCTTGGTAATGCATGGGAAATGGATGCCCTCTGCTTTTTTTTGCAAGCTCATTGTATGTGAATTGCCCAGGCCACAGGTATGAGTCATGTCTGAATCCTGGCTCTGATTGTTTGCTCTAGGCATGATAAATGTACAAAGAGGAAGGGTGCAAGCTGAAGTGTTGGGGCATATTTATGTACCAGGTGAACGGAGTGTTCATATGTATCAGGTGAATGAAATGCAGGGTGAACGGAGCTGGCAAGCTGATCTTTTGTCTATTTAGTCTGCTTTCTCTTTCTAGCTTAGCCATCAAAAGAACAATATATTTAGCTGAAATATTAGAAAGTGAAGCATCTCTATCCAAACTGCATCTGCTTCTCTTGACAGAGGAAAAAAATGTTTATGCTTTTTAATGCAAACCTACAGCTTTTGCTAGACCTCAAAGGTGTGAGTCTACTCCAGTTGTCTTAGAGATACTTGTTACCTGCTTCTTTTTTAAAATGTGGATTTCAGTACAGATTGGTAATGCTAATATATCTAAAATTTTTATGGCTTTATGTCAGCAAAAAAAAAAAAAAAAACAAAAACAAAAATCATGTAAGCTCCAGAGAATCTAGGGATTCATAAGATTTGAATATACTTCTCACAGGTCAAAAGGAGTCCAGACAAATAAAGAATAAGTTGTCTATTCCTGAGGATGAATCTCTCTCTGTCTCTCTTTTTCTGTCCTGGTTTTGAGACTCCTCCACTTCTCCAACGACTAGGGGGAAGTCCCTAAAGTGTCAAGTGTTAAGTTTCTAAATTTGAACTTGTGCCCCCAGTCTCTGTCTCAGCAGATTTCCACTTGGCTGATAGACACCATCCACGTGTTGCTGCTGAGGACAACCTGTCTCCAAAAACTATGAGCCCTGGACTTGCTGACAGCTGATGTGGATCAGTTCAGCCAATGTGATTACCCCCTGTGTCTTCAACAGGGTCTGTGAAACAGATGCTTCTGATGAAGGCTCCATTGCCTGAATTCCTTTCTTGCCTTTGACTAGCATTTCAGCCCTCCTCAGCCCTGAGAACACTGTCTTAGTTTCAGCAGGAAGAAGTGACAAAAGAGACTCCATGGCCCTGCAAACTGCCTAGGCTACTAAGATTGGATGGCCTCTGCAGTGCTATAGCTATCAGGTACCAACATGGCCACATATGATGGCCCAGACCCTAGGCATTCTCATGACCTTGGGTTGCAACAGGAGCCATGGAAATCAACACAGTCCACAAGCCCTAGAGTTGCAGTAGGGCCATGGACTTAGTCATGTCCCTTGCCAGCAACCTAGGACAAGACATAACCAAGACCTACTTAACAGGAGGACAATTATGTCTTCTATGATAAACAGCCATCTACATGTATCTGGTGGGGTAATAGATCTGAAAGAAGAAACTAGTAGTTCTACTTTATTATAGTGGCATAATTGCTAACTACATTCTAAAACTTGTTTTGTCTACAGATTAGCATAGCTCTTGACCCTCAAAGATGTTTTTCTTTGAAGCAGAGACTAATGCAGAAAACTGCAACTGGTTAAAATGGAGAGAACAGCTGATCATGGGGTGTGTAGCCTTAGTAGATATATCTATAACACAACTTCTGCACCTAAGGCTCAAGGAACATCATGGACCAGATGTCCAAAAGATTCTAAGAGTCAGAGGACCATGCAAATCTGTTATAAGGCTGTGTCTTCTAGGAATGATAGGGAAGCATAGAGGTTAAAGCTGTGGTAGAGGTTTTATAAAAATGGACTTGGTTCTTTATTATAGCTATTGTATTTACAAGGTTGACAGGAAGAAGAATGTAAATATAAATATATTCTTTATTAACTGTGTAATGCTTAGATGGGAATATTCTCAGTACCTGCCACAACAACGAGGGTACAGCTGATGCCCTGGGATCAGTTATTGGCACCATGTTGTTAAGATTGCTCTTTCCAAATTGCCACATGCCCCAAGGGAAGCTCCCAGATGGAAAACGTGTATAAAGAATAGAAGGAACAAAACGAATGGCTGAAGAAGGTTAAGCACAAACAGGTCATTGTGACTTTGTGATCTCATACAATGTGTTTAAAAATATGTAAGCAAAAAATTAAAATCTAATCTGAGAATTAGGGTTAATTCTTATGATTTATTGGTAATAATTGTTTCTTAGAAAAACATTAAAGCAAGGCAATTCTTTTCTCTTTTACCATACGTCCATTGGATGAGGTTGTATTTGCTGAACTTTTACTTTAGGTAAGTACCTCTTTGCAGCTTATAATATGAAAGTCCTTACTGGGTTGAAGGTAAAAACTTGTTCTCAGCACTTTGAGCAATTAGGAGTCTCTGCATCAGCCATCACCCACTGCAAATAGAAACTTCTATGACCCATGCTGAAAGTGTCACTAAACTATGTGTTTCAGTTAGAGTTTTATTGATATGAAAAGACATACCATGGCAACTCTTAGAAAGTAAAACATTTAATTGGGGTGGCTCACTTATAATTTAGAGGTTCAACCCATTATCCTCATGGTGGGATGGAGTGAAGGCAGACACGGTGCTAGAGCTGTAGCTGATAGTCCTACAAGGCAACAGGAAGTGAACTGAGTGTCACACTGAGTGATTTGAGCATATATGAGACCTCAAAGCCTACCTCCACAGTGATATACTTCCTCCAAAAATCCCACACCACTCCAACAAAGTCACACCTCCTAATAATACCAGCCCTTTGGAGGTCACTTTCTCTTAAACCACTACACATGTATTTAGGCAGAAATGTTTAAAGAGCTGTTTGGCATTGCGTTCATTTAGTAAAACACCTTCCTCAGGGTCTATGACTCCCCCCCCCCTCCAGTTATAGGTTTTGATCAGATTTACAGTATCTGGTATGGGCTTCTTCATGGAGTGGGGCGATATTCCAATCACAAAGCTATTAGTTATTCCATAAGGACCATGCTACTATCCTATCTGTTGGCACAGCTTGCTGGACAGGTTGATACTATAGAAAGACCACAGTTTCCACTGTCTCATCTTTTATGAACCAAGGAGCTAGGCTTACACTAAAAACACAAAAACACATATAAAAGCTTTCAAACACAGATCAGTAAATAGAAGCAAAATAATTCAGAATTAAAGGAAGCATTTTAATGGATTAAGGACAATAAGCAACAACTATCCAAAAGATGAACAGTAGCAGTATCTGAAAAATAAGTTAAACAAATGGAACACAACTGAAAAAAATATTATCTAGCTAGCTAGCTATGAAGTCTCTGTAGATAGAGAACAACTTGTTTGAGTTGGTTAAATTAAAACTCCTTGGCTGACAATTTTTTTCCTTGAATGTTTTATGTCTCTTTTCCATTGTGCATATGTATGGAGGATGGAGAACCTTGAACCTAGATTATAAAAAGTAAGTGACCTAGAAAAATTAAAACTGAAACAAAGCTTAGACATTTTCTTAGACTCTAAGAGGGAATCTTTTTGTCAATAGTCTAGAAAGAGCAAGGCACTTCTTAGATGGTAATTGAATCTGTCCATTGTTCTCCCCAATGCATCAGGCAGTGAAGAAGAGCCACAAAATACTGAAGGAGGAACTTGTTAGCCATGCACTTTTAATTTCAGCAATTTGTTCTCTGTCTCTAAAGACTTCAGGTAAACAATTTTGAATATGTAAAAAAGTCAGGGAATATATTTCCTATGATTCTCTCTTGAGGAAATTATTAGAGATTTAATTTAAACTAAGATTATCTGGTGAAAATTTGACAAAACAATTTGGGAAGAACACTAACCATACATGAATATAAAACTGTGACTCAAACATATCCAGTGTCTACAAGGAAAGTCAAATTTAGATATTTTAGATAACAAAACAAATGGAAAGTGGAAATGAGGGAAGGACGACCACAATATGTAAGGTTACTGATCACCAGAGTCCCAATGTCTAAGGAGTCAGAGAAACCTGCAAGACTGGTGAAACGCACTAATGTATTTAAACACACTTTACACACTACCAGAGGAGGAAGGCAACCACCAACCCCGCTATTAACCCTACCACTTACCAGTGGTGACCTGTCTGCAGGATACTCTAGTGCAACAGTACTGCAAACATTATGGAAGTTACCAACCACTATCTGACTAGATTTAAGACCTCATTCCACAAGATGCAACCCATGCCTGACACTGCTTGGGTGTCATGTTCCTGGAGGAAAACCAAATACTGATGTTCTGCTGAAGAAACAGAGCATTAAAATGGGTCCTAATGATGCTCTTCTATACCCATAGATCAGTGTCTCACTCAGTCATCAACAAGAGAATCCTCCTCCTGCTGTTAATGGGTACAAACATAGAGACCTTCAAATAAACATTGTGGAAAGAGTAAGAGATTTTCTAACACTCAGTTCTAAACAGGATGTCTCCAGCAAGCCCCAGTGCTCAGGGAGCTATTTGGAAGATGAGGCAGAAAGTTTGTAGGTGCCAAAGGGGATAGATGACACCAAGAAAACATTGCCTTCCAGACACAACAGGACTGATGCACATATGAATTCACAGAGATTGTGGCAGGATGCATAGGGCCTATGTAGGTTCAGGGTCCAGCACTGAAATATTAACTGTGAATGAGCCTCTATTTCTAACACAGAAGCTATCTTCAATTGACAACTGCTCTCAAAGGAAACATTAGTTTTCCCCAGTGGACATTCCCTGGGTAAAACAAACCAATCTAAAGGGCTGCCTAGCAAATGGCTACCACTAAGCAAAATCAGTGGTGTGGTTCTAGACTTTTGTCTCAGATTTCTTTGGGCATTTATCTGTTTGTCTATCTATCTACCTACCTACCTATCTATCTATCTATCTATCTATCTATCTATCTATCTATCTATCTATCTACCTATCTATCTATCTATCTATCTATCTATCTATCTATCTATCTATCTATCTACTATCATCTATCATTTGTTACTGCTCTTTTTGTTTATATATTTTGATCTCTAATTCTATGTTTTGATGAGTTTTAGGTTATTGTATGTGAATGTCTGTATGTGTTTCTTGTGCTTTATTTCTTTCCTATTTTCAATTCCATTTGTTGTTGCTTTGCTTACCTTTTTTGTTTTCTAAAGATAGAGAGAAAAGGCATGGATAGAATTGGGTTTGTCTAGAGGTGGGGAAGATCTGGGCAGAGTTGGAGGGGGGAAACTGTTATCAGAATATATTGAATGAAAAAAATTTAAACTAGCAAAAAAAAGCAGCAGAAGGAGACCATTATGGAAAGTCACAACTAGTCTTGATAGTTTAAATATCTGCTGTTTGATGTATTCTATCCATAAGAGCTTTTGCTATGCTATTTTGAATGTCTATCTATGAATTTAAACTTCTTGATCACCTTTTTTTGTTTGTTTGTTTTTATGCTATAAAAATAAAGTATCATAGCCTACAAAATAAAGAGCCCCTTTGTTGTCAGTTCTAGAAGCAAAGAACTCAGAATACCTTTGCTTATCTAGGAAATCTGTTAGAGAAAGGATTTCTTAAGAAATTTTACATTTCTATTGTCATTTTGTTTATCTCATATAGTCCCACTCCTTGCTGCATCTATAAATCTTGTTCACAGTGTGCTTTCCTCAGATGTAACATACTTTCACATTTCCATGGATCACACTCTTCCAATTTTCTCTTGCCTTCCCTCTTTTGAGGTTGACCAAGTATTTTGCAGACACCTTTCCACTATGTCTGCCTTCATCAAACATAAGCAGGTCATCCTTCATGTTTCCAGAGTCATGGGCTCTTACTGTGTGCACTGCATCTTTCATATGATGCTTAATACACATGGGCACCATGAAGAATATGGAGTTTTAGGAACTCCTTTACCAAGCAAAGCTAACTAAGTGGGAATCTTGGCATTGTATCTAATATTTAATGCTTTCTATTTTCTCCATTAAATTTTGAGTTCACTTCCAGGCAATAAATAAATGTAATTTGTATTTCTATTTCTAGCATCTAGCTTAATGCTGGATACATAGCGTACTTCAATAAATGCCTAATGTAATTTTACTGTCTGTCATTGGAACAATGCCAGAGTCACATATTATAATGGTTCGGGTAGTGTGCATATTTCAGCTTTTCCTGCTCATTCTGATTTGACAAGTACCAATTTTCTAACCTTTAAAACACCTGAAAAATATTTTCTTAAAGTTAATATTCTTTTCTAAGGCTATTTATCCATTTCTTGCCGACATTTGATACCCTGAAGAAGAGCGTATTATTCCAATTTTATGAGAAGATATTAGTTTTACCTGATTAGTAACTGTTAGATTGAATTCAATTTTAATTTCACATTCATCATATCAATAATTTACTTAGGAAATATTGCATAGCTTTCTTGATAAAATTGGCTTTTCTTGAAGAGGAACTTTCATAGTCTTTGTTTTACTATAACTCTTGGTTTGGTAACAATGCTCTTCAGGTTGTCAGTTGTTTTTAATTTTTTGAATAGTTTGAGCTGATTCTAAGCTCGTCAGGACTAGTAATTAAAATCTATGCTGGTGTTGAAATGGCAATAGTGATTGTAAGAGAAAGGGATTGAAAGACAAAAGGTAGTCTTTGTCTATTTGCCGAGGAGTTCTCAGCCAGGGAGGGTATCCTCCTGAAGCTGTGTGTGTAGGTGGACCTCTGTGGTCACCTGGGCTATCCTCTCAGGTGATAGACAATTATGTTTTGCCTACAATATTGTTCCCCTGGAGTTGCTACTTTGTTATCTTTGATTTCTATGAATTACCATTCTTCAGAACAAAGGCCTTAAAGAAAAAAACTACCAATAAAAGAGAAGTATTTTTTATATTTAAATATTGAGTGTTAGAGTATTTCATTTTCAAATCCCAAGAGCTAGTACGTTACCATAGTGAACAAATGGACTTTTTGTCCGGGCAGAGCCTGCTTGCCCTTCTAGCTGACTCCTCCCTGCACACTAATGGGTCTAATGCTAATAGAGTCCAGTTGTGTTTCCCAAACTCATTTCTTTTCTCTGCATCTTGACACTATATCAGTTTGAGGCAAGCTGTGACAGGCACATTTTCTAAAATGATACCCGTTGTTGGAGAGCAACAGCCAAAGGCTCAGTGCCAGGTTTAGCCATTAGCAGTAAGAAGAAAACCGTTCCTTCTTTTAGCCTTGATCACTGGAATGCTACCCACTGACATTTGAAATAGCTATGTCCTGTTAATTAAACAAATTGTTTTGCACATCTGCTAGGTGTTTAAAGGATGTGAAGATAGGATTTTCAGGTCTTTGGTGCTGTTTCTGGAGAAGATTTGAATGTACTCTGTATCTATATCAAAAAAGAGAAAAGAAAAAAAAACGGAAAAGGATGGGTTTTCTTCCATAATTGTGTTAATGTACTCACTGCACCCAGGGATGGCAGAGAAAAATGGTTTGTAAAAGTTCATTAAAATAGCACCTTTTTGCAAGGTTTTTCTTTAAAATGAAAATATGGGTATAGGAATGATCTTTTCTTTGTCTCTAGAAAATTGATTTTAGAATGACAGATAAAAGCAGCAGTAGGAAAATTCAAGATAACTTTCTTATTTAGTCTTCAAGTTACCTTTGCCCCTGAATCCATACTTCAAGACTTCAAGGTTCTCTCTCTCTCTCTCTCTCTCTCTCTCTCTCTCTCTCTCTCTGTGTGTGTGTGCCTTCATGCAGAAGGGTAGAAATCAGAGTACAAAGTAGACTGGAGGAATGGTTATGAAATCTGTAGGTGCAGTTTATTGTACCAATGTTTAAGTTATATTAAGACAAAGAAAGAAAATGATGCGGTCCTTGGCTGCCAGCCCATGTCTGTCAAATGTTCAATCACTTTTCCAAATGAAGCTTTTTAAGTTTTATCTATTTTCTTTTTTTCCAGGTAAGTTTTTAAAGATTTACTTGTCATTCGCTCTGATTAAGAGGTCATCTAAAGAAAGGATTTTACCACTAAAAGTTATTTTTGAAAACACTGATCTCTCTCTCTCTCTCTCTCTCTCTCTCTCTCTCTCTCTCTCTCTCTCTAGTATTGGACAGAATGTGGTAAGAAATCCTCACAAAACATCTCTGACTGAAGAAAGTCAGTTCAAGCTTACAGCTTGAATTATTGTTTCAAGGGTAACTGTGCTACGAGAGCTACAGAGTCCTCTGGTAGAGTGCACTCATCATAATCCTTGTGCAACTTCCTCACCTTGGCCTGAATTTGCGTCCTCACATTATGGTTTACTCATACTCTCTTGGCCAAAGACTTGAACAGATACTACGGACATTATCTCAGTGCATGTTTATGGTGTTTTGTGAGCTGATGTTGCTGCATATGAGAGCGAGGCATGATAATTACAGACAATATGTACACACGAGCCGATGTTTTACTGCACCGACATAAATCTAATGTGAAGCTGTATTCTCTAAGATTCTCTTGTTTGTGTAATTCAAGTTTACAGTGAGCCACAGGAAAGTTTTATGCAGGATTTGCTCTATGAATGTGAAATAGGAGTCATTATATTTGAGAGTATAATTGCCAAGCTGCGGTCCAGCTCACTGCCTGCCCTTGTACATAGCAGCACTGGAACACAACGACATTTATTTGTCCGTTCTCTCCATCCATTGAGAAATTTTAGTGACTTTAAAAGGAATCTTGTGTCTTGCAAAGTCCACAGTGTTTTACTATATTGTATTTTATTTTTTAAAATAAGTTTCCTGGCCTCTGTCTTCCAGATTGTTGAAAGGTTATAGTTGGTGCAGCTGCTTGATCTCATTGTTGTGAAGTAGCTGGATTAACTCCAGCTTCTGATAGTCCCAAGCCAGGCATGTATGAGGTTTTACAGCAGTCTACATGACCTTTATCTG
Source organism: Microtus ochrogaster (assembly GCF_000317375.1). NCBI lineage: Eukaryota > Metazoa > Chordata > Mammalia > Rodentia > Cricetidae > Microtus > Microtus ochrogaster. The sequence continues at coordinate 71,125,452 of NC_022009.1, forward strand.
CAACCATCTGTATTCTGAGGTTAGAAGTAGTGAGAGAGAGAGTTTACATTTTGTCTTGTGAGTTCCGATTTGTTTACGTATGTTTTAGTTTGTTCTCTGGATTTCCTATATTGTTTGCTTCCCTTTTTGACAGCTTTCCTTTTTTGACTTGAGTGACTTCCCATTCAAAGCAAAGCAGCAATTTTTCCTTAACTTTTTTTCCCTCTGAGTTTCTAGGTCTCTGCATTTTCACTTTTCTGTGAGCATCCAATTGTCTCCTCCCTGAACACTCTTTCTCAGAAAGCAGTAGCTTATATTTCTCTTGAGATTGAATCTCTATAAATCTCAGCTCCATCTGATTATCCTGCTGAGCTTTGATAATAAAATCCAGTTGCTGTTCTTTGAACTAGTGTCTCTCTGTTCACTCATTACCCTCCTCCCATCTGAAAAGTCCGTACCTCTCTGTAAGCAACCAGCTCTCTCCCCCATCCCATGCCTCCTGTGGATCCCACAGACCATCCCTCTCTACCATCTCTTTATCACTATGATCCAAGCTTCAACATCAGTGGATAGCCCCTGCCCAAGCACATGTCACACCTGCCAGAAGACCCTCCTCCAATATCAGCAAGCATTCCCCCTTGAACACATGAGCCAAAAAGAGAAGTAAAACAGGGAAATTTCAGACAACACACTCTCTCAAAAATCCAGAGATGAAACATAAAAAAAGGAACAAAACTGCAACCCAACCAAGACAAACCCAGAAATCAGCACCTACATCTATAATCACCCCAAACCCAAATACCTAGACACCAGAGTGAGAATGCAGTCAATAATAGCCAGGTCAATATGTCTCCACTAAAACCTAGCCAACCTACCATAGCAAGTCCTGAATATTCCAAAATAGCTGAAAACACAAACAAACGATTGGAGGATATTAATGACAAATCCTTCCAAAAAAGCCAGGAAAACACAATTTTAAGAAACGATAAGTCCCTTTAAAAGGTCAGTGGACATATGAATAAACAAATAAATGAAACCTGAAGAAAGCAAAACTTTTAAAGACCTGAAAATGGAAATAGAAGCAATAAAAAAAAACACAAACAGAGGAAATTTGGGAAATGGAAAATTTAGTAATTCAAATGGATATTACAGAGGCAAGATTCACAAACAAAATATAAGAGATGGAAGGAAGAATCTCATGTGTTGAAGATACTGCAGAAAAATGGATACACCAGTCAAAGGAAATGTTAAGTCTAAAAAAAGAAAAAGAAAAAGAAAAAGAAAAAAATTCTGGCACCAAACATTCAGGAAATCTGGAATACTATTAAAAGACCAAATCTATGAATTATAGGAATATAGGATGGAGAAGAATACCAGGTCAATGGCCTAGAAAACATTTTTTAAAAAGTCATAAAAATTTCTAACATAAAGAAGGAAATGCCTATAAAATTACATGACGCATTCAAAACACTAACTAGCTTGACCCAGAAAATAAAGTCCCCTTGACACATAATATTCAAAACACTAAACATATAGAACTCAGAAAGAATATTCAAAACTGGAAAGACAAAAGATCAAGTAGCATATGAAGGCAGACCTATTAGAATCACATGTGACTTCTCAATAGAGACAGCTAGAAAGGCCTAGATAGATGTGCTGCAGACTCCAAGAGACTACAGATGTGAACCCAGACTACTATACCCAGCAAAAAATTCATGATAAAGTTATATTTAAACAATATCTATCTACAAATCCAGTTATACAGAAAGTGCTAGAAGAAAAAAATCAAACCAAGCTTGTTATCTACACACACAAAAGCAAAGAGAATAAAAAATTCTCACATCAGCAAAACCAAAAGAATAGAAGCACATGTGCGCACACACACACACACACACACACACACACACACACCACTACCACCACCACCAACAACTGCAACACAAACAGCAAATAATAGGAATTAACAATCATTGTTCCCTGACATCTTTCAACATCAATTGCCTCAATTCCTCAGTAAAAAGACATCGATTAACAAAATAGACACAGAATAAGGCCCATTCTTTTTCTGCATCCAAGAAACCTATACCAACGCAATAGGAAGACATTACCTCAGGATGAAGTGTAAAAAGATATTCTAAGCAAAGGGACCTAAGAAGCAAGCTGGTGTAGCCATTTTAATATTTAACAAAATAGACTTCAAACCAAAATTAATCAAGAGATGGGGAAGAGTACTACATATTCATCAAAGAAAAAAATCCACCAAGATGACATTTCAATTCTTAACATTTGGCTCCAAACAGAAGTGCACCCCAGTTTTTAAAATACACTTCTACAGGTTATTTCATGTGCTGACCTTCACACACTATAGGTGGAGACTTCAATACCCCAGTCTCACCAATGGAGAGTCATCCAGGCCAAAATTAAACAGAGAAATGCTGGAGCTAACCATTTAAAGATGGGCATCAACAACAGCACAAACCACAGAAAACTTACAAACTCATAGAAATTGGAAAACTCTACACTGAATTTTAAAGAATACACAACATACCCAAACTTATGAGATACAGTGAAAGTGGTACTAAGAGGTAAATCTATAGCACTAAGGTTCTACGTGGAAAAAAGAATGGAGAGCTCTCATACTAGCAACCTAACAGCACATGTGAAAGCTGGGGAACATGAAGAAGTAAGCACTCCCAAGAGAAGCAGATGGCAAGAAATTATCAAATTGAAGGCTAAAATCAATAAAACAGAAACAAAGAATAATACAAAGAATCAATGGAACAAAGATTTTGTTATTTGAGAAAATCAATAAGCTAGACAAATTTTTATATAAACTAGCTGAAAGACACAGAGAGAATATACAAATCAATAAAATTAGAAACAAAAAGGGAGACATAACAACAGACACCAAGGAAATCTAGAGAATCATAAGGGCATACTTTAAAAATCTGTACTCCACTAAATTGGAAAATCTAAAAGAAATTGATACTTTTCTGGATACATGCAATATACTAAAGAAAAATCAAGATCAGACTATCAATTTAAGCAGACCTCTAGCCCCTGTTGAAATAAAGCAGGCATTAAATGTCTCCTAAGCAAAAATCCCCCAGGGCCAGATGGTTTAATGCCAAATTCTACCAGACTTTCAAAACAATGTTTATTCTAGTACTCCTCAAATGGTTCCAAAATACAGAAAGAGAAGTAATACTGCCAAATTCATTTCATGAGGGCACAGTTAAGCATATGCCCAAATCACATAAAGACCCAACAAAAATAAGAAATTATATATCAATTTCCCTTATGGGTATAGATGCAAAAATTCTCAACAAAATATTTACAAACCGAATTCAAGAATACATAAAAAAGATCATCTACCACAAGGAAGTTGGTTTCATCCAAGAGATGCAGGAATGGTAAAATATATTTAAACTGAAAAATTGAATCGAGGGAGTGTGGAGTCTAAGGATTTAGAGATAGGATCTCACCCATTTGGTCTGAAGATTTGGTAAAGAGTGACCTGGGCCAGAGTAGGCCAGAGGAAGCAAATTCCACAGAAGCAGAACTGAGCCTGTTACATAGACCAGAGAAGGTCTGAGGCAGTGAACTTCAGAGGAGCAGGACTGAGTCAGCGACCTGTGTGCCCTGCAGGAGCGGGAGTGGATCTAAACCAGGAACATTTACAGAAACAGGACCGAACCTGTGACCTAGACTGGAGCAGACATGAGATAGCGAACTCCACAGGAGCAGGTACAGGGGAGCAACCACTGATAGAGTGGGCAAGAGAAAGAGATCTCTGCTGGTTCAGGCATGAGCCTAGGACCTATGAAGATGTAGGCAAGAAGCAGAGACTTCTACAGGTCAGGGCATGAGTCTGGGACCTTCAAGGGCGTATACCTGAGCTAGGACACCTGAGTATCCAGGTGTCAGTCTGGGACCTCTGAGGAACTAGGCCTGAGCCAAAAACTCCATGGGTCTGGGCATGAGCCTGGGACCTCTGAGAGAGTAGGCCTGAGCCAGTATCTGTGTGGGTTCCGGGTGCACTCAAGTTTTCTGAGGGAGTAGATTGGAGCCAGAGACTTTGTGGGACCAACCCCAAGCAAGTGACCTCTTCACCAACCCTGCATTAGACACAGGTCTGATCTCCAAAATATACAAAAAATTCAAGGTCATCAAAAGAACAAATAATCTAATAAAAAAAAATGGAGTACAGATCTAAACAGAAAACTCTCACAGAGGAATCTAAAATGGCTGAAAGGCACTTAAGGAAATGTTCAACATCCTTAGTCATCAGAGAAATGCAAATCAAAACAACTCTGAGATTCTATCTTACACCTGTAAGAATGGCCAAGATCCAAAATACTACTGACAGCTTATGCTGGAGAAAATTTTGGGTAAGGGGAACTCACCTCCATTGCTGATGGGAGTGCAAACTTCTATAGCCACTTTGGAAATCAGTATAGTGATTTCTCAGAAAATTAGGAAACAAACTACTTCAAGACCCAGCAATATCACTGTTGGGTATATACCCAAAAGATGCTCAATCATACCACAAGGACATATGCTCAAAGCAACATTATTTGTAATAGCCAGAACCTAAAAACAGCATAGATGTCCCTCCACCAAAGAGTGGGTGAAGTAAATGTGGCACATTCACACAATGGGATATAACACAGTGGTAAGAAATAATGACATCTTGAAATTTGCAGGCAAACGGATGGATATAGAAAAATGAAAAAACACTGAGTGATGTATAGACCCAGAAAGACAAATATGATATGTATTCACTCATAAGTGGCTTTTAAATATAAAGAAAAGAAAAGCCAGCATATAGATCACAAACCCAGAGAAAGTAGATAACAAAGAGGATCCTAAGAGAGACATACATGGATCTACATAGGAAGGTGAAAAAAGAGAAGATCTCCTGAGTAAATTGGGAACACAAGGGTCAAAACAGAGGGTAGAATGGGAGAGGGGAGGAAGGGAGGAAAGCAGAGAAAAATGCATAATCAATAAAAACAATAAAAAAGAAAAAAATTAACACAAATGCTTAAATCTTGACTACTTCTTATGTTTCATATACCCAACTATATCAGCTGTTGCCTCAGGAAAGATGGGAAAACAGCCAATTGCTTTTGGATGTGACCAAGCTAAGACTCTAGAGGTGCTTCTTTGAAAAAGTTTACAAACAAACAAAAAAAAACCCAACAACTTTGAGTTAGTAAGAATTTCCTGAGTGACACAGAATGCTAAAAGTGACCCTAGGGTAGAACTCTTTAGATGCTTTAAAACTATAAGTTTAATAAAATGATTTATCTGATAGCATGCAATAAGTTTGTGATAGTAATATTGAGTGAAGAATAATTTTAAATGAAAGAAACATTTTATTTAAATAAAATAATAGCAACTTGGTGGCTCCTGTAATATGGTATGGCACAGAAGAAGCACCTAGGGGTTTATTTTAACATACATATTAAATAAAATAATTCATTCTATGTCTTTGATATAATTCTGATAACAGCATTCCTCTGTAAAGTTCTCTTTTCTCTCTTACCCCAAATTATAGAATCAAAAATATTTTTCAAGTATAATCTTAATGAGTTATTTGTATTTTCTCTTTCTCAAAAGAACCAATCATATCCTCCTTTCTCTCCACTGTACTTCTATGAATTTCCACTCTACACTATGCTTTTATTTAGATTACTATATTTCATTGGTAATTTTAAAGGCTCCAAGAGGGCAGAATTTGGGTCTTATGTGCCCATATTTGCATTTTTCAACCCTGACACAGTTATGGTATCAATAATTTTCTTAGCAAATACTGGGTAAAAGAAGAAATACTGATTAAATCTTCCTTTTCTTTGGATTTACCAGGTTTTACAGCATCTGTTACTTTTTGTGCCCTTAACTTTCAACTAATTTCTCTCTATTTGCATACAAAAATATGCAAGTATTTTCTACTTAAATACCACATTTATAAGGTTTTCTTTGATGTCTTAATTAGATGTTAGATGATTGGAAATACTGATCTATTTTAGACAAGCAATTATTTTATTTATGACAATGTCAATAATATAGATGTCTATAATCATTTGTTCTTAATTCTATAAACTTACATGTTCTAAATATTAAAAGATGTCCCTGTAATTCATCTGACAACATGTATTATTGAATTCTGATTTAGTGTGTGTGAATATAAGACTATAATTTAATGTTTATCTCAATATTACACACTCATTACCTTTCTAAAGCCAGAAAGCTTCTAAATCCTGAAATACATCAGCTTCCAATATTTAAGATGTTCTTTGTGTTTATATGACATTGTGTTGATTTATATAACAGATATATTATCTGTACATTTTAGTAGTATATATAAACTATTTATTGGTCTACTCAAAAATAGTATGTCTAATTATTGAATTTTTAACACATCAACAGGAATTCTCCTTGGTTCTATTACCATCTGACATTTCCATTTTCCCAAAATTCATGTAAAAGATATAGTCCTTCCAGTGATGATTTTTAAATTGAGGATTAGGTAGGCAATTAAGACATGAAAGTAGAATTCTTTCCTTCAGAGAGCAAGTTTACTCTCCATCATGTGTGGAAACCAGGAAGACAACTCTCTGCAGCCCAGAGTAAAGCCTCAGCTGAATTCCAGCCTTTTGGAACCTCCAATGCAGTGAAATAACAATTCCTGTTGTAGCTTATGGTAACAAAAATAAAAAATAATCTTACTTTTTCATTTAAATGGTCAGCAGATCACAGAGACTTAGTTTCCCTGTATCTAAGAAAGATAATAAAGCTTTACAGAGCCGAAGGTGGGAATATAGACAGAAATTACAGAATTATTTTAGAATGTTCTATGATTAATATTGCATTATCTAACATTTTAATATTGCTTTATATAAAATGTAAATATTGCTTTGTCTAAAGACTGTCTGTTTGATATGCATACTTAAGGGCAGATCAAACTATCTTGAAAGGATAAGACAGATGCTTGACAATGCATTCATATACAGGGGTTCAGATGCCCAAAACACTCAGGGTAGTTAAAGCATGGGTCATTCTCAACAGCTGTGGATCTCTCCAGAATCTGAGACTATAGTTAAATACCTCTGTGAATCTTTACTGACTATTTCCACGACCATTGGAATGTTCAACAGTGGAAAACAATGGAATATCCAGTGGACTCAACATTCAAAAACAATTTGGGTATGAAAGAACTCTTTTCCTGGAACTAATCAATGATGTTTTTATATTTCATCCTATAGTTCCAAATTCATCGTGTTGAATTATTATATCATATCAGAAAAAATACAATCAAGAGGAATATTAATTGAATCAACCTGTTAGAGATGCCAGAGATAACTATATCTAAAAATTTTCTGAAGTGTGTGACTTAGGGAAACAGTTTACTGAACATCTCCTTGACTTTCATTGACAATGTCAGTTATTTAATTGTTGTTTCTCAGAATTATATCAATGTAGTGAAATTCAGCTTGGTGTTGTTGGGGCTAGGAGTCTGTAAACTGAAATTTTGTTGGTTGATTTCCCATTGGTCTTGGCTTATAGGAGGCACTAGCAAGAGTTCAAAAGACAAAACAGAGGAAGAAGGAATGGAGTCACTTTGTTTGTTCTCTATTTATGGTTTTCATTTTTTTTCTCTCATTGTTACCTTAGCTATGTTTTCACACCACCAACAAAACCTGTTTCTAGTTGCATAACATTTCATCTTACTGGTTTTCAGATACTTTCCTTCCAACACGTTGTCGTTGCATCCCCTGCCACACAGACAGACAGACAGACAGACACACACACACACACACACACACACAAACACAGCATACATATACACACACCCAAGATGTCAGCACAGCATGTTGAAGACTTCTCTCTCAGTCTGAGTTTCAGGTATATAAATCTCTCTTTTGATCAATGGCAATATCAACACCAGCTGTTCAGAGTTGTCCCAAAAATTATATTCCCCACCCTGGTCTTCTCAGCTTCTAACATCATCATTTTAAAACTCTCTTGGCAGGAGTTGCTTCCTGTAGTCACAAGCTACTCAAAAAAAAAAAAAAAGTTAACATTTCCTTCTTGACTTGGCATTTTTCTAGCAGCCATGGCAATTTGTTTATACTCCATTTTCCACCTAAAATAACAGGTGTCAATTATCTCATCTGACTGGGTTTTGATGGATACATTGGCAGAACCACAGAATTGGACTAAAATATGTGGAAACATAAGATGTGAACCCAGCTTTCCAATATGCCTAATGAAGCAAAGATTCAAATAGAGTGCAGTATCTTGATGACTTTTGCCATGGCAACCAGCACTGAGTCGATGTGTAGGTGCAAAGCACTAATTTCTGTCATAAATTCCTTCTTGTAAACTTCATCTATTAAGTCCTCTTGCGCTGTATATAAATTATAGTTGTGTGGTTTCACAGTTAAGTATATTTTCTCACAGTTGAAGTGTTGGCTGAGGATGGTTGTTCATTTCCAGTGGCCAGACCAGAAATAATCACACAAAACTGTATTAATTAAATCACTGCTTAGCCTATTAGCTTACACATATTTCTAGATAACTCTTATACCTTAAATTAACCCATTTCCATTATTTTATATTTTACCATGAGATTAATTGAGTACCAGCAAGGTTCCATCTAGCAGCTTGTATCTTTCTCCTTTGGCAACTTCATGACATCTCTTCTACTCTGCCTACTCTATGTATCTTTTTCAGCCTGGCTATAATCTTTTAAGCAATTGGCCAAAAGCAGCTTCTTTATTAACCAATGATATTCAGAGGAAAATCCCACATTACCTCCCCATTTCTGTCTAAATAAAAAGGAAGGTTTTTAACTTTTAATGTTGCAAGATTACATATAACAAAACAGGTACCAAGCAAAAATTAAAGTTATAATATTTATATCTACTTTATCTTTTATTATAAATAAGGAAAACTATAATTATAAGTATCTATTCTTCAGCTCCATCAAAGACCCCAGAAAGATATTATATTACCTAAGTTAACAGGAAGTGCATTGTAAACAACTTCCAAAACTCTAGAATTGACAGAGACATCTTGCTGCCCAGACAGTCACCCAAGGTTTTTTTGTATTTTTTGAGCATCCATCTTCAGATTACAGGTCCATAATATCCAGCACACTTTTACAGAAAAATTTAAAGACAGTTCCACCTATACTGGCAGTTTGTCAGTCACTTTCTTCTGTTTCCTGCAGAATGTCTTGCAGACGCTTTCATGAAGCAGGAATCCCAAAGGACTTCTTTAGGCAGCTTCAGCAGTCATTTTTCTGTGGGTCCTCCAAATCCAGTTCATACAGAATAACATAAAGCAGTCCAGGCAGGAGCAGTTTCTTGTTCAAATAGCTAACCAATTCCTTATGGAACCTCTTTGATACCCATAACACTCTTGAATTAGATTGGTGCTTTCAGGAATAGATGTGTCCCATTGTTGAGAAAAATCCCAATTTTTTAAAACATTTTAAATGCCATATTCTGTAGTCTTTGAAAGCTCTAAAGAATATCTATCATCTGAAATATATCTTAGTACATCTAGAAAACCTAACATGACTACAAGCTTGACTATTATAGATGACTATCTATTAACATATTCCTTAATTATATATTACATTTTTAAATGAGGTGCACAAACACAATACGCTAATCAAGAGCAGAAATATATATATGATCCTAAATTTATATCAATAAACCAAGATCCATACCAATGCATAGTACTCTGTAGCATATCCCTCTTTAAATGTAAGCAAATATTTATAAACAATTATTTAGGGAATTGGGATGTTGCTATCTAGACTATTTCCTGCTTATTGGGGGGAGCATTGTTTATCTGGTCTGTCATGGGGTATCTTGTGTGTCAGGTCCATCTCAGCCAGCAATCCTCAAGACATTATGAATGTTAAACCATCTGGACCATTGTTTCATAAGGTCTTTTTGGATCAAACCACACTAGTCTGGAAAGAATCCACAGGTTCTCGTCCTCTGTGGAAACAAAAGTATACCCTCTTTTCCAAAGCAACAGATCCTTAAACCCAAATTTTGAAGTCAAGATAACTTTAAAATATATCTGTTGGTTTATGTTAGTAGTCCATGTAGTCTCTCTGTACTTAGCTCATTCACAGTTAAAAAATTCAAAGAAAACACAATAATATACATAATCTAGACTCCCTGTGTATTTTCCATCTTACGTTACTCATTTTTCTTACTCAATTAGTTTTTCTACAAGTTTAGTATTTATTTTGCTATCTTTATTCCTTTAACCTAACTGTACTCTTTTATATTATAACTGTGCCTATAGTCTTTATTCTCTCTCTCAAGCCTACATACATTTATCCAACAATGTTACCTATTTAGAGGGCTTTTTCATCTGAAACTGTCTTTATTGCATATCTGTAATCAATTTCTGAGCAGGACTGCTTTAAAAAAAAAAAAACCTAAGTGGGTATGGCTAGGACCAACTTCACATTCCTGCCTGTTGGCTCTGTTCAGTCCAACGTGGCATGTTCACAACCTCTGAAAGCCACACACTTTGTGTCATTGTCAGGCACAGAGAGGGTCTATGTTGCCATTAAATAAGTTGTAGTGCTCTGTTCACGAACTCCATTTAAATGCTCTGTAGCCAGACCTCTCGAAAAAGTCAGAGCTGTTTGTGCTGACAAACCAGGAAGCCTCCATTTTTTAAAGAAGCGCTGCAGTTTTTACTGCACCTCCCTTGCAAACAGAGCCTATTTGAAAAAATGCTGTTACCACGAAGCTGCACTTTGCTCCTGTGTTTGTGGGTCTAGAAGACTTTTTTTTTTTTATAACTTTCTTAGACGTTTTTTGGAAATTTTTGTTCCATGCTGGCATGCCAATCTGTTGCTGGAGTCTGAAGACACTCCATTTGGACCTTGTTTTCTTCATGTAAATACTGGCCTTTGGGCAAGAACCTGCCCATGCCTCAATCACTGACAAAATGCACAATCAATGGACAGGACCAGCAGGCTACAAATACAAAGACTTCCAAACCTTGCCAAGACAGGGCAAGATGGTTCTGAAAATTTTCCTCTCTCAGAAAAATGGTCTGTCAATTACTCTAGACCTTAGCCAAAGTTGGTTGCTTCAACATTGCAAATGATACTTTGGGTTATTACTTAGGTAGCCAGTTGTCTCTGTCATTTGTTGCACATTTAGAAGCTTCTTGATTGCACTTCCTGCTTACTCAATATTATTTCCCTTCTCAGGTCTTCCATGGGGTTGAAGAGTAGATAGTTATAATTAATAATCATACTTTTCCTTAGTTAAAATAAATGATAGAGTATATATAAATGTTGTAACTATAAATCTTGTTTGGTACTTGTTTTGTTGTATGTAATTTTACTATGTTGAAGTTAATTATTTAAACAGAAAAAGGAAAATTGTGTGGGAAGTCCTTCTGTATATGTGTTTTTTTATTGTTTACTGAGTAAAGAAACTACTTTGTCCTGTGATAGGGCAGAGTAGACATAGGTGGAAAAACTAAACTGAATTCTGGGAGAAAAAAGGCAGAGTTAGCGAGAAGCCATGTAGCCGCCCACAGAAGACAGATGCCTCCAGCCAGATCCCACCAAAAACCTTGCCTGTAGTAGTGATAAACAGATTAATGGAGATGGGTTAGATTAGGATAGAAGAGCTAGCTAGAAATGCATTTAAGCTACTGGCCAAACAGTATTGCAAATAATATAGTTTCTGTGTAATTATTTTGTTCCTGTGCAGCTGGGAATGAACAAGCAGCTTCCTCTCAACATCAAAGTAGAGTTCAAGTTAATCGTTGAGGACATGTTATTGTTTATTGGCCAACTATGTAATAGAATGAAGACATTATTTTCTCTAAATTTCTAAGTGAGCTCCCTTTGACCTTAAGACCACATACAACATAGACAATAACCAAACAAGCTTTTTTTTTTTTTTTAGTATTTCAATTTTTTTTGGAGTTATGACTTCAAATTCAATACTGGTAAATCACTGCATATATTACTATTACACTTCGTAATCTATTTCTAAAATTCCTCAGTTGTGTGGATGATTTCAGAAATACCACAGAAATTAACTTTGAAATATGGTTTTAGTTTTTGTAGAAATCATTTTTTGAAAGTTTTATAACCTGGAATTTTTTTCTTTCCCTTTCATCTTCTTTTGTAGGCTATTCATTAACACTCTGAAATGAGAAATAAATGAAAACGAGTATTCTGGTCCCTACACTGGCATCATGCTGTGCATGGCAGAACTACTTTTCGGTGGGGAACTATAAGTAAGTTAGATCATGCCCAGTTTACCAGCTCACCGTGGACCACAAAGGAGAAAAACAAAGGCGAGGCTGCTTTGCTTTTGTTTCCAATTCAGAACAGTTTACTGTGCTCTTTTTGTCTGGCTCCAGTTGAACGCCCAATAGACCTCAAAGAACATAGCCCTGAGCCTCTGCTATGGGGTTTATGTTTGGAGTGGGGCTCATAGGATGGGATCTTTCTCTTCAGTAGTCTTTCTGGCTAATTTCAGATTATATCATGCCAAACAGAAACTCCAAATCACTAGCCAAGGAAAGTCCAGAGAAAAATCACATCTCTGGAAAAGGACATAGGGAACAGAGAGCCTCCATTGACACCCAGTTTAGACAACAGCATCTGCAAATGAAGTACTGACAAACTACCTCGTCTGGCTCTTATGTGAGCCTTAAAGTGTGCTTTGCAAATATTGCCTCGAATTCCTGACTATCATTGGCTTATAAATAATTTGGGGAAAAATACCAGCAAAAGCTTATGTAATTCCCTTGCTCTGAAAAAGGCAGCCCCGTCGCCTTCGTTGGGATCCCTGTCACACAGATTCCACAGCGAGTGCTCGTGGCTGAAAGGAGCACACTGCTGATGAGAGGAATAGGTTTTCAATTTTTAATGAAGTGTTACTTGTCCACACACTATCTCTTGTAGGTTCCAGGCTGTGTGCCAGTGATAAACTACCCAGCCCAACATCTTATCTATTTTTTAAGTGACCAGTCTTCAGGGATAAATTCTCTGCTTCCCTCAGTGAATTGATCCTATATTTGGTGAGCATCCAACGCTGCATGCTGCTTGTGTAATATGATTATTTGTATGTGGGGAAGAATGAGAAGAGACTTTTAGGAAGTATGCACTGCTTACATCTAGTGTGCAGTGGTTTAGAGGCTCAGGGATTTCTGCCTGAGATGATCAACAATTATTCCATGGTTAATAAGAGCAAATCTGGCAGCTAGGTAAGCAGGTCTCAGGAAGGACAACCATCCTCCATACACACAGTGCAAGTATAAGAGCTTCTGAGGAACACTCTCAGGAAAGAAGAAAAAGACTGAAGGCCAGAATTAAGAGCGGCTGGATGGAAGAGCACGTCTAAAGGAAAGGAAGCCAGGCTCAAGGCCATAGTTTTGCCTCTAGAAACAGAGCTCAGTGAGTGTGGCTCACTAGGGATGCAAGAGTGTCAGGATGAATGACAGACAGAGGATGTGTTCTCCTGAGAGACAGACACGAGTTGCTACAGCTAGACGTTGATGACTTATTTAAATGTAAGCATGGTAGTTCCTGACATTCACTGGTGCTCAATGAAATTTCCAAACTCCTAGAAAAGTAGCTTGGTGAAATGACTCATAAGACGCCATCAAGACTTCTCTTGTTTATCCTACTGGCAAATTTGAAGCCCTGTTAGTAAGGTAAGGGCTAGGCAGAGTCATAGTTTAACTTTGATTTCTCTCTGTTTGCATTTTAAGACTACAACTTTGGGAAATAAAGAAGAATATTAAAGATAGCAGAAAACATAAGAATTTTATATTTGGAAAAATCCTTTAGAGCTCGCAGACAATGGAATCAGAGAAAGATTGTATTCAGCAGATGAATACTTGTCTAATTTAAATACATGAAACATGAAGTTGAAGGAAAATGAAGAAAAATACCTATGCAAAACTATAAAACCTACCATGTGGAGGGAAATGGTAATATCAGAAAATTTAATAATAGAGCAGAATGTCTCAGAACAAAAGAAACCCAAGGAGAGCATTAGCTGCACAACGGAGTAACGCTGGTCCACAGTGTGTAGTTTGTAAAATGGGCCTTGAGTTTAACAAGCTAAGTATTCTCAAGAGGAGCTATCAATCCTCATGTTGGCACAGATGACCATAACATTGAGGCAGAAACACTTTACCTAAAAGAAAGGAAGGGAAAATATCAGAGAGGTGTACTAATTAAATACACACACACACACACACACACACACACACACCACAAACAAAGGACACAAAGTTGGATAAGTATGGAAGGGGACTGATCTTGCAGCAGTAGAGGGAGAGGGTGAATCTGATCAAAATGTATTGTACAAAATTCTCAAGAACTAATAAAAATATAGAAAAAATATTTGAATCAGTTATCCAATTCTATTAGAATGCAAAATATCAGCAATAGTGGAAAGAATTCAACACTGGGGTTTTAATAAAAGCTCCATTCTATTACAAGCAAAACACTAAATAATTTTTTGTTTTATTGAGTGGATAATTTGTTCTTTCTTGAGAGGATTGAGAAAACAACCAGCAGCACTGAAATTCTCAATAGTGCTGGTCCCCTGGAGTGACAGTTCCTAGGTAGGATTGGCGTCTTCAAAATTTCCCCAAGTCAGCTGAGGATGTAGCTCAGTGATAGAATACAAGCCGATAACACACAGGGCTGGAGTTCCAGCACCCCAGCAGACCACATACAAAAAGACGCAGAACTTCTCCAGGACATTCAAACCTCGTTCTGCTTCTTCACCACAGCTTTACTTTAAATCAACATACAACAATAGATTCTTGGAGTATTTCCCATAGACCACTAGAAGATAATCACATCATATATTTAACCTAGTCATAAGCTAATTGTGCTAGGCACTAGAAATACAGATCTTAACATATTTAGCAAGCTGAGTATTTTTAACTATTGAGCTATTGCTATAGTCCTAGCACATTTACACAGTGATACCAAAATTTTCATAGTTCTAAAAATCACAATTACCATATCAAAACATAATTATTACTATCAAATTACAAAGTAGTAAATGAGAGTCAGAATGTATTACTTGCTATGGCTATTACAGGCAGCCAGGACAGAGCCACGATCTAAGTGCATGGGTTTAACTTAAGAGCTCAGGCTTTGTCGCTATGAGTCTGTGACTTCAAAGAACTAGCAAATACTCTCTTAAAATGTTCTGACACTGATTCCTTAGGAAATCCTCCTGATGATGCAAAAGATCTCTAATGAGTTCGTATTATAAAGAATATATACAAGTGATTTTAGGCAGACACTCCTAAATAGAATGATTTCATAAATCTCATGGCTTAAGACTATGTAAGGAAGGCTAAATTCAAGGATGCCCAAAGCAAAGGGCATCTCATTGAGAATAGTCTAAGCATGAAGGGGATAGAGATAGAAAAAGAGGGAGGAGGAACAGGAAGGAAGAGAGAAGAAGGAAAGGAACACAAATTTTTCACTTTTCAGAAAATCATATTTGACTCCCCTGGTAAGTGTATTCTTTCTTTCTCATATTTTCAAGCATAGTAATAGTATTTATTGCAGAATATTTGATTAACCATGCAAATATATGCTTGCATGTGTTTATTTATATAAAGATGTATTACATTTGTTTGTTTATTTATTTATTTATTTATTTATTTATTTATTTATTTTTTGAGACAGGGTTTCACTAGAGCCTGTCTGGAACTAACTCTTGTAGACCAGGCTGGCCTTGAACTCACAGAGTTCTGCCTGCCTGTCTCCTGAGTGTTGGGATTAAAGTCTTGAGCCAACACTGCCTGGAACATTTGTTTATTTATGCGAAGATGTGTTGTTTTACCTTTTCTACCTAAGGTACCTGATTAGTCTATTAAAAAGCTGAATGACTAATAGCAAGGGAGGCAGTATGACAGAACTCACAGGCACAGAGAGAAAGGAGGAGGAATTTAGGCTCAGGCAAGAAAGAAAAAGAGATGCCAGGGGCCAGACAGACAGACATGGAGGAAGCAGAAAGGTAGGATGTACAGAGTGAAAGAGGTAAAAAGCTCTGAGCCAAAGTGTAGATGAATAGAAATATAAATTAAGTTAAAAGAGCTAGTGAGACAAGGCAAGCAAAGGCCAAGCATTCATAATTAATAATAGGTCACATGGTTTTATTTGGGAGATGTTTGGTGGCCCAAAGAAAGTTTCAACTGCATATACCCTAGTAAACAAGTGCTCACAAATGGTAAAACATTTGCTCTCTTGTCCCTCTTACTACTGTTCAATCTTTAACAGCATGTGCAGTCTTTTTTAGCATTTGAAGTTTCCCAATCTTAATTTATTTCTGGCCATCTCCATTGTACTCAGACACAGGTAGATGTTGACAGCATCTAATTAATTACTCAAGGCCTAAGAAAAATCACTGTGTACCCACAAAGAGATCCAAATTACCTTAATTAGAGCCCAAACAAGCAGTATAAAATAGTTTCTCTGTGCATATGAATAAGCCCTTTATGAATTTACTCACTTTGTAAGCATAAGATATAAATGACTAATTTCACGACCCTGGTGGCGGTAGGTGGATATCTGAACTGCAATTCTGCTCATCACAGAAGCAGTGTGGTCATATTCTTCTTGGGATCCACAATCATAGCCATTGTTGGTAAATCAAAATTAAGATCTTCCTCCCTAGGGTTAGGCAACTGATGGGCAAATCTAGATTCTGTGTCTCTTTTTGAAAGCTGCTTTCTGTTTCTGAAAATAAAACCTGACAGGAAAAATTAAAATTGCTTCTAGTACTAGTACAACCACAGATCTAGTCCTCAACCTCAACACTCAGAATTCAGTCCATTACTAAGACAAATATGGAGACCCCTGCGTGTCTTGAAAACTCGGGGGCTCCACAGTGTCTTGCCCTTCCTGCTTCTCTACAAACTGGAATATTTCAATGGATCTCTATGCTCCAGGCTTTGCTTGTTGTGGGTATTATACAGGACACAGCCCATACTGTCCTTTAGGAGCTGATGTCTGTAGGGGCTTACAAAGTGTGGTCACATAAAAGGGTGGTCACTTAACAAAACATGGTCATCAATCAGTTGCATATTTATAACACAATCTTCTGACTGTGGACTCTCCTATCTCAGGAGCCAATTGTACTCCAGAAGAGTAGGCAGATGTAATTACGGTTACATTGGAGACAAATAGGAAGTGTTGGTCGACAACTCCAAGAACCAAATCTTTGTGTGAAAACAGTAAGCAGTTGCATAAACACAACTGAAAAAAAAAATTCCCCCTTTTTTTGCCCAGCATGTAGCTAAGCCTCATTTTAAAATTCTTTTGTCTTTCCAATCTAAGCCAGGTTACAAAATATTCAAGGTTCTTTTTTTTTAAATTAAAGTGAATTACATAAGTTTTATTTTATGGGTAATATGTCTATAAGTTTATGTGGCTCCTGCAGAAGCCCAAAGATATTATGAGTCTCCTTGGAGCTAAAGTTACAGATGCTTGTGAACTGGCTTGTGAGTCCTGGGAATCAAACTTGGGTCTTCTTCACCACTGTGCCATCTCTACAGCTCATGGCTTCCAGTTTTTGTTTTATATTTATATGAAATCCCCATTTGCCAAATGCAGTGCTTCTAATATAAGCCTTCTAATATAAATGCAGCACAGTTCATTAAGAACTAACGTCCACTGAGGCACAATTCCACCCTACACTGAGGCTCGGGGTATGGAACTCTTTCTTTAACCTATGCTCTTTCTTTAGTCTATAGCTTTGTTAAGTCATTAGAAGAAGAAAACAGCTAAGAGAGGTATGAGAAGAGTTGAGTCTGAGGCCCAGTGTCCTTGGAAAGGAAATGCCTGGGCAGACTTATTCCAAGCTCTTGGTGTTTCCTTCTGCATATAGGGGACTCTACTAGACAAACTGCTCTCTGTATTGCTTTTATTGGTTAATGAATAAAGCTGTTTTGGCTAATGGCTTGGCAGAGTAAAGCCAGGTGAAAATTCTAAACAAACATAGAGAGAGAAAGCAGGCAGAGTCAAAGAGATGCTATGTATCTGCTGAAGTAGAAAAATGCTGAAATATTACTGGTAAGCCACAGCCTTGTGGTGAAACATAGATTAATGGAAATGGGTTAATTGAATATGTAAGAGGTAGCTAGGGATACATCTAAGTCATTGGCCAAACAGTGTTGTAATTAATATAGTGTCTGTGTGATTATTCAAGTCTGGGCAGCCAGGAAACAAAAGTACCATCTTCTTTTACAGGCCATGATGCTGAGAAAGAACATTTTAAGCCAAGACTTTGTCAAATGATCTTCAAGACATGCAAATTTTTCCCATTTAAGTTCCTTCCATTCTGCATGTGATGTTCTCATAGTTCTTGGCGTATCAAACTGTAGATTGTAAAGTAGATTTTAGAACAACTGAAGATTGTGGACTCATTAGAACTATTCTCAGTTCATTTGAATTGTAAAAAGGAATTAAGAGTGAGATTCCAAGTTACACCTCTAAGAATGACCAAGATCAAAAATACTGCTGACAAGTTATACTGGAGAGGATGTGGGGCATATATCCAAAGGATGCTCAATCATACCATAAGGACCTGTGCTCAACTTTGTTCATTGCATTTGTCATAGCCAAAACTCGAAAACAACCTAACTGCCCCTTGACCTAAGAATGGATAAGGAAAATGTGGCACATTTACACAATGGAGAAAAAAAATTTACACACAGCAGAAAAAACTAATGACATCAATGGAGTACTACACAGCAGAAAAAAATAATGACATCTTGAAATTTGCCAGCAAATGGATAGATCTAGAAAACATCATATGGAGTGAGGTAACTCTGACTTAGAAAGACAAATATCATATACACTCACTCATAAGTGGCTTTTAGACAAAGAAAAACCAGCCTACAATTCACAGTCCCAGAGAACATAGACAACATGGATCTAATCTACATAGGAAGTTGAAAAAGACAGGATCTCCTGAGTAAATTGGGAACTTGGGGACCTTGGGAGAGGGTAGAAGGGAAGGGGAGAGAGCAGGAGAAAAGGAGAAAAAATATAGCTCAATAAAAACAATTTAAAAAAGATTGAGACCTTGATATAATAATGCAAAGCCTTCATACAATACAACATACAATAAAAATACAACTTTGGTCATAGTCTTTCCCCTCCCCCAGTTCATCCCAGATATCCTCCCTCTTTTCTCGCCCCACTTCCACTTCATATTATTCTTCTGAAACAAAAAGAAAAAGAAGCCAAATTTTTCAAAACCATATAAACAAATGGGGAAACAAAAAACAAAACATAGAAATATAGTCTGTTTGGGGGAATCTGTCGAATATCTCCTGTACTTATTCTTTCATTCACATAATACTAAGAACTATGGTGGAGTGGAAGGAAAATGCAGATCACTGCAGGAACTGAATTCATGCTGCTGTTCTCATATAGCTATCTTCTTAACCTGTGTCCTCTTAAAAGAAAAATAGAAACTGTTAAAAAAAAGTGTTGTAAAAGTGGAAAGCTCTTAGCAGTTGCTTTGTTTGGGAAAAGGCATTTCTGGAAATGCATCTTGCATCTGAATGTATCTGGCTTGAGCATAGATAGTACTTATGTGCATTAGAGGTCTAGGAATTAAAGTTTTACTTTACCACATCTTTGATAATGCCTACAGGAGTGCTTAGAATTTTCACCTCGACCTGTGCCCCCTGAGACTAAATCAACTAGCCTTTTATCCTTCTGTCTTTAGTCTCTCTCGTCATTCTCTCTTTGTAAAAGCATTTTCTGCTTTCCTACCATTATTCTCAAATAAGCTACCCCCTTCTTTTATTTTCATTTTGTAGCTTTCCATATAACATCTATTAGTTTTTAACACTATTAAGAAGAGTTGTCCAGGCTTCAAACCCCAGAATATGAAGCACTGCAAATTCACGCTACCAACTCTATAGGCCACGTGAGCAGAGGTTATTCAATTAGAGGCCCATGCTTTGCCAGGTGAAATATATCTAACTGAGAATATTTTAGGTGTGATTTAAAATGTTGAGTAATGGGGATTTTTTTTTTTAATATCAGTATCTTAATACCACAGTGGTAGGAAACTTTTAATGTGGCATGATTCTTTGTAGGCATGCCTCACCCATGAAAGTCTCCTAATATTAAGCAACACTAAAACATTTAATATTTCAAAAGGCTCTCAACCTCAATGACTTTATCTTATGTGTAAAATAAAATTAAATTTAGACTTCTTGAATTAATAAAATATTTGCTGGACAAATTTGTTTTTTCATTTTGATACTAAGTTTTGTTATTCTGATTGTGGTCTCTGAGGTGGTAACAGTGGTGAAGTGATGGATATAGGGTAAAAGATCAAATGGTAACTTTTTATGGTTTTTTATAAGAAAGTCTACTTTACTATATTAATAACACTAATCATAAAACAATAGTAATAACCATACTAACATCTAGCAATGACTGTGAACTTACTGCCTAGCAGGCACCTTGCAATTATTACTTCATTTAAACCTGGAAATGAGAGCGTTCTCCTATTATCCCAGCTTAAAAGAACAGCAAGCTAAAGTACTAGGAGGACCTGGGGTCATACACCTAATAAGCAGGGAAACCAACCACACCATCTCAATTTAAAATATCTCTCACCATTTTAACTCTTATGATTTAATGGCCAGTAGCCACCCTAACACATTATCTAGTCATTTGAAAAGGAAATTTGTGATTTACTGTAATAACCATTTTCTACCTCAAAACTCCTTCTCTGAAACTTCTTTCTTATAAATATTTAAAGAAAGATATTTTATATAATTTTTATAAAAATGTAAATTGACTTAGGAAAAACACATTTTTCAAATGCAGGTAATAAGGGAAGTGGGAATTAGGCACTCTGGAAGAAGAGAGAAATTGTGTTAGAATATTAAAATTTTAATAATGCTGCATTCCTTGCCACCGATGTAGTACTCATGTCTGAGGCTTAGAACCAGCCTTGGGGGTTTCATTTCAAATCGGCGAAGAGAACTTTCAAAGGGCTTTCCAGCTTCCAGACTTCATTTGTTTTGCTTGTCTGATTATCTTTTTTAGTTTTTGATTCTCTTATACCCTGTTAAAGCTTTTGATTCCTGCTTTCTCTTTTATTTTCTTAACTTTGATCCCAGAAGACTTCCTTTCAGAAAACAGGCATATTTCTAAGAAAATTGTTTCAGCAGTGGGCTCCCTGGAGCTCCGGACTCAGGAAATGAAGTGGCTCTGTGAAAATATAACATGAAATCAGCTGTAGGTCAAGTTAAAAATCTAACAAGATTGACTGGGTCTGTGGCCTGCTACCTCCTTGCTTGTTATTAATTACTACTTTCTTTATTATCCTGAAAGAATCAGAAGACGTTGAAAAGTGCCTGCTGTTTGGTTTGCATAGTTCAACCTCAACAAATGCTTCTCAGATTTCTTTGAGCCTTGAAATATATCACTATTCTTTATTATTGCAAGAGCTGATCTTGATTTAATTTTGGTAAGTGGTATCTATCGAGAAAACTGTAAATTTCTTTAGATTTTTCAGTTTTGTGGAGTACAGGATTTTGAAGTGTGACCTAACGATTCTCTGGATTTTCTGTGTCGGTTTCATTCATTTCTGTGTCTCCCTTTCATTCTGATTTTGTAAATTTGCATATTCTTTCTCTGCCTTTTAATTAGTCTGGATAGGGATTTGTCTATCTTGATGATTTTCTCCAAGAACCAACTCTTTGTTTCATTGATTCTTTGTATTGTTCTATTTGCTTCTATTTTATTGATTTCAGCCCTTAGTTTGATTACTTCTTGTCATCTACTCCTCTTAGCTGTGTTTACTTCCTTTTGCTCTAGAGCCTTCAGGTGTGCTGTCAAGTAGCTAATATGAGATCTCTCTAATTTCTTCATGAACTGTCCTGTGAGTACCACTTTCATCGTGTCCTGTAAGTTTGGTTATGTTGTGCATTCATTTCCATTGAATTCTAGGAAGTCTTTAATTTCTTTCTTTATTTTTTCCTTGACCCAATGGTGAGTCAGTAAAAAGTTGTTCAGTTTCCATGAGATTGTAGGTTGTCTGTTGAAATACAGCTTTAATCCATGGTGGTCTGGCAAAGTACTGAGAATTATTTCAATTTACTTGTATCTGTTGAGACTTGCTTTGTGTTCAAGTATACAGTCAATTTTGGAGAAAGTTCTGTGAGGTTCTGAGAAGAAGGTATATTCTTCTCTGTTTCTGTGAAATATTTTATAAATGTCTGTTAGATCCATTTGAGTCATAATGTCTGTTACTGTTATCTCAATTATTTCTCTTTTAGTTTTTATCTGAATGACCACCAGATCATTGGTGAGAGTAAGGAACTGATGTCTCCCACAATTAATATGTGAGATTCAATGTGTGATTTAAGCTCTAGTAATGTTTTTGTTTGTTTGTTTTTGTTTTATACAAATGTGGGTGCTGTTGCACAAGGGGCATAAATTTTAAGAATTGCAATTATTTTGGTGGACTTTTCTTTTGATGAGTATGATATGTCCTTCTCGATCATTTTTGATTTTGGTTTTAATGTTGGTTGGAAGTCTATTTTGTTAGAGATTATAATTAGCTACACTGGCTTGCTTTCTAAGCCCATTTGCTTGGAAAATCTTTTCCAACCCTTTACTCTGAGGTAATGCCTATCTTTGGTGTTGAGGTGTTTTTATGTTTAGCAGATGGATGGAGCTTGTTTTCACATCCACTCTGTTAGCCTGTGTCCTTTTATTGGGGAATTGAGTTCATTGATATTCAGAGATGTTAATGACCAGTGATTGTTAATTCCTGGGGTTTTTTTGGTTTTTTTTTTTTTTTTTTTGGTTTTTGTAACAATAGTAGTATGTGTGTGAGTATGTGTATTTTCCTTCTTTGGGTTTTGTTATTAGCTGTAAAGTAAAAGATAACTATGTTATAATCCACAGACCCAAAGAAGCTAAGAGACAAGCAAAGCTCAAATGGGGAACATTTGAATCCCACTGGGAAGGTGAAAGAGAATAGATGTCACAAGTGGACAGGAAGAGGGACTTAATACAGGGGATGGGGCCTGGGAAAGGAGTGATCAGGTCAGGGGAGGTTAGATGGAGTGAGTGCTGTGAGAGAGACCTGGAAGCAAAGGGAATCTCTGAGATGAGCTAGAAACCTAGTGCAATGGAAACTCCCAGGAATCTATGAGAGTGACCCTGGCTAAGACTCTTAGCAATAGGGATTTGGAGCCTGAACCATTCATCTCTGGTAACCAGGTAGTAGTTCCAGTGGAGAGATTGGTATGCCAACCCATCCACATAACCTGTGACCTACAATTTTCCCTGCCTACAATATGTGCTGGGGTAAACGCAGTTACAGAATGTATGAGAGGGACCAGACAGTGACTGGTCCAGCTTGAGACCTGTGCCATGAGAAGGAGACCATTCCTGACACTTCCTGATGGACCAGGAGACAGAGATTGAACAGCCAGAAACCAAGCATAGAACCAAACATGAATGAAAAATTTTACAGAAAATGATCCCAGATGATAGTCTGCTCTATTCATATATTGTTGCCTACTATAATTGTTATCTGAGAGGAGTCAGTCACCCAGAAACTGATGGAAAGAGTTCCAGTAATCCAGAGCCAAACATCAACTAGAGCTCAAGAAGTCATGTGGAAGATGGGGGAAAGGACCGTGTGAGCCAGAGAGGGCAAGGACATCACCAGAAAACCCACAGAATCAACTAACCTGGGCTCATAGGAGTCCACAGAGACTGAACAGTCAACTAGAGATCTTGCCTGGGGACATCTTAGACCCACAATATGCATGTTGCAGTTGTGTGGCTTGGTCTTCTTATAAGACTCCTCACACTGGGAGCAGAGGCAGTCTTTGACTCTGTTACCTGCCTCTGGGACCCTTCCCTCTCACTAGTTTGCCACACCCATTCTTAATAAAAGAGGAGGTGCCTAGGTGCCTAGTCTTCCTTCAGCTTGATGTGCCATGACTGGCTGATACACATGGGAGGAGAAAGGAAGAGGAGTGGATGGGGCTGTATGTTGTGAGGAGGGACTGCAAGGGGAGGAAGGAGGGAAGCAAAACTGTGTTCAGGCTGGAAAAAATTAATTAATTAATAAGAGAGAGAGAGAGAGAGAGAGAGAGAGAGAGAGATCTGGGAGAAGCTGGGTAGTTCATTTGATGAATCTAGTAGTCCACAGGGGAGAAAGCTAAAATGGTATCCCGGGTTTGGGCAACATTCTAAGGTTTTCCAACAAAGTTCTGACTAACTCATGTGTTGTGATATACATATAGGTCACTTATTGCACCTATATGTTGCACCTGTATAGCATTACCAAAGCAAACTGGAGAGAAAGGGTTAATTTGGCATACGCGTTGTGATTATTAAGAGAAGCTAAGGAAAAGCAGGAACTGAAGCAGATGCTATGAAGGAATACAGCTTACTGGCTTGCTTTTTTTTAAAAAAAATAACACAGTTAGCTAACATTTTTTTTTTTTTTTACTTCCCAGGGCTTATCCAATCAAAAATGGCACTGACCATCGTGGGCAGAGCCATCCCAAATCAAATAAAGAAACCAGTAAAATTGGGCAATATGATAGAAGCAGTTCTTCAGCTGATCCTCTTGCCCGAGAGATGAGTCTAGTTTGTGTTAAGTAGACAAAAACAGCTAACCAGAACACTTCTCCTCTAATTCTGTTCAAATTTTCAAAACACTTTGTGGTAATTTCTCGCAATCAAGCAGTCAAGGTCTTCACTGGCTCTGACCCAGCGTCCTCAGGAATTGTTGCGGCGTCTCAGTTCCGCTTCTCCCTGCTAGATATAAAAGCGTACTAGAAAATGTCTTACTTTCTTAGGCATCTCGGTAATCATCACTCAAGATGCATACTTGAACTTTGCAAGTGGAAAACTATTGTTCCGTGTGATCTGTGCATACATACATAAGCAGTTATTTATTTAGTTGCAGACCTTGCTTGGGTCATGAGAAGGCTATGTCATTTCTCCTAGACACACCTGGATAAGACTTTGCCAGATCCATGAGTTGAGATAACGGAGCACAGACATGGCTGTGCTGTGCCCATGTTGACAATACACATTCACTCAGGACTTCATCTGCTGCCCACAGTGGTCAAACTTGTGTGACTCTCCAGATCCTTGTTTCCTGGATGCTTGTACTGAAGCTGCTTTCCCTGCTCCTAGAATGAAAAAACGAAAAAAAAAAAATGATACTTCCTCCATAGGGTCACATTTATAATTGCTTCTGTGAAAATATTTATCTTAGAATTCAGTTCTAAATATTTGTTCTATCTTTGGGTTGTTAGGTCACAAAGAAAATTGTGTCATTTTGAGTTTACTACATATTTATTTGATTTAAATTTAAGTGGGCAGTAATTTTAAATAACTATTTAGAATTAACTGACATTTTTAGTATTATTTTTTAACATCCAATGATAGTTCAGAATAATTTTCACTAATGAACTATCATAATATTGGGTAAAATATTTAAACCCCAACTCACTCTTAAATGTTTTCAAAAATATGTCAAACTTAATGCTAAGCTTCATAACGTCTATCCTAAAATCTAACTGTATAACATCCCATTGAGTTGTGTAGATTTTGTGTCTGGTTGCCTTTAATTTGTGGCTTTTATATTATCTGCATGTTTTATAAGAAAGTTTATACAGTTATTAAAAATAAAAATATGCAATTTAAAAATATTTGACAGAGCCTATTGAGATATCATTCATTAGGGATGAATACTTCACGTTGGTATTTGGGGTCAACTTGAAACTATAGTTCAGAGTGCAGAAGGCTTTTAATTCAAACTCTACTGAAAACACACTTTGAAATATGCTAATCATTGTGAGATGTTTCCATCTGTAAAAGGTTCCGTGGCAATGGGAATGTTTATGAGCAGCTGAAAAGATTAAGTGAGACTCTGAGGTGGAAAATAAATACAAGCATATTAAAAATCACTGCAATTTGAAAGAATTGTGAGAGCCGTCTCATAAACTATTGTTTCATTCATTTCTGACTGAATTAGATTCACCTGCCATAAACATGAGTTTATTTAGTTATTGTAGTCTTCAATAGTTGTCGATGGTATGGCATTCTTCTCCTTAAATGAGGATCTAGCGGTTAATTAATAGAATTGCTTTGAAAGCTGCTTGATTGAATACCTGATCTATTGATGGCAGGTCTCCAATGCTCTCTAAACTGCATTTTACAGAGTACAACTCCAACAGCATGCTGGGTCGGACAGATTACACATGAGCGTAGCCTTTTAAAAATATTTTTTAAACAAATGAGAACACAAAGCTAATACAATATCATTTATTGTTTGGAAATTTTATTATTTATGTGGACTAATATAAGCCTCTTCTTACAAAATACATAAAAATTATTAATCTAGTGTACTACAGTGAAAAAATTGAGATTTTAAAATATGAATCTTCTACTTACTATCTGTGTGAGTATTGACAATCAACACCTGACATTACTTCTTTATCTATAGGCATACCTGTGGTCTTCCTTTGAGAATCAGGTATGAAAATGTTTCATAAATGCTTATACATAATATAGCAGATGATGGATGTTCAAGTATTTGGTGAACGCTGATGTGAGTCTCTGAGCTAACAGTCCCTAGGAGTACCAAGCTAGTACTGTTAATTTTAAATAACTTACAGAATTAGAACGTAGGAAGGCAGTACTAACGATTTCTCAAATTTATCTTTGTCCTCCTGCCCTACTCTACACATTAGAAAAACTAAAATCCACATTCCTCTTTGTCTTCAATACTATCCACCTCCTCTGAAGCACAACTACTGACCTGCATCCCTTGATGCTTTTCACATTACAGTAATTCAGGATATAATGACAGTTATTCCATGGACGAGGAGATACGCTTCAGCTGAGTCTGTGAAGTCAATGGGATGACAATTCACAACTTTAGTAATACGTAACCTGCCAACAGAATCACTTCCTTTTGTTGACAGTTTCTTTTTTTAACAATAGCAGTTTGGCAAATATATTTTTGAAATTATTAGTCATAAAATTAACCCTAGCAAGCTTCCTTCCCTAAGGACAGGAGGAGTACCTGCCATATTTCAATGGAAACAATGCCACTGCTCAGAAAAATCAGCCCTGATGCAATCTTCCCAGCTGCATCAGGCTGCTGAGCTCTCTGTGGAAATTGTTTGAACATCATTCTTTCTCATTTCTTTGTTTTTCTCTGCATGACCTCCCCTTCGCTACCCTTTGTGCCTTAGCTTTCGATTGCCCCGCTGCGTTATTCTTCAACCCTTTTACATATTTATTGTTCCATAAACCTAGATGTTGATTTTCTTTCATAGTTGATTTAATTTATTTTGTGCGTTTGTGTTCAATTTATGGATTTTGAGATAAATCTCTCACTGGTTCTTTACACTATAGACTGCATAAAATCTGATTTATAAAAGTTCACTTTGTTTTTGATGTAAAAGCAAATACTGTATTTGATTTGCCCTTGGTCACATGGGGTTATCGGGGAGGGGGAATGTTCTTGGTACCAGTTAAATGGGTCCTTTTTGATTTTCAGTTGAAACAAAGGAGGGAATTGACATTTGCTTGAGTGTGATATTTGAGCTGACTCTAATCTTTGATTATTTTCAAATGTTTATGTATATTTGGGTCTCTCTAAGCAATCGACATCCACAGCAGATCTAGCCTTGTAAAAAGAAAACACTTCTATACTTAAAAGGAAAAAAAAAAAAAAACCTATACCACTTTAGAGTTTGTGTCCCTCTGATGAGTATGGCAGACTATTCTATCCTACCAGTCCTGGGGACACATCCTTATCATTTGGATCTTAAATGTTGATACAAGTTTATGTGCTGAATGTTTGGTGTCCAGCTGTTTGCGTTATCTGTAGAGCAGATTATAGAAACATAAGAATTGGGGCCTAGTTGAAAGAAGCTGATGACCTGGAATGTTCCTTTGAAGAATACACTGGGACTCTGTCACCACAGTGCCCCTGAAGCTTCCATATTTCCTTAGGTATGTTGACATGAGCAGCTTTGTCCCACGATTTTCCTGTTGGCATGGTGTTCACTTTTGCCACAGGCAAACAGGCAGGACCTTGACCTTGTGCTCTGAAGTCTCTGAATACGTGAGTCAGAATACATCTTTCTGGAAAGCTGTGTGACACACCTGTCTTGCGTTTACTGGAGATTACTCAATTAAATTCTGTGAGATACTGCTGTGAAGGTAATGACTGACTCAGATTTCAACAATTTCAATTCCTTCCTTCTTTCCCTCCTTTTCTTCTTCCCTCTTTTCTTCCTTCCCTCCTTCCCTTCTTTCTTTCTTCCTTCCTTTCTTTCTTCCTTCCTTCCTTTCTTTCTTTCTTTCTTTCTTTCTTTCTTTCTTTCTTTCTTTCTTTCTTTCTTTCTCTCATGGGCATTAGTTTTCATTTGCTTGCAGAAGAGGTTTAGGACAATGTTCAGGAGTTGGTTTTATTCTTCTATAAGTGTGGGCTCTGGGAACTGAACTCCAGCTTGGCAACAAATACTTTTGCCCACTGAGTCATCTCAATGATCTCAGTAGTTTATTTTTTTTAATGTATAGATTTAAAAAACTGTGACTAATGTAGTCATGATTTGAGACATTTTCTCACTTTCATTTTATTAGTACTTCACAAATATTTTTCATTATTTCTTTATTTTTGAGATTTTAACACAATTGTATCCATCCCCCCTCTCTTTCTTCCTTCCAAATTGTCCCATGCACCCCTGCTTGCTAACTTTAAAATTAAAGGTCTCTTTTTCATTAACTGTTATTGCAAGAATATATATATATACATATATATGTATATATATAATATTCCTAAGTATAACATGCTCAGTCTTTTTATTGTCACGTGTACGTATGTTTTCAGGATTGCCCATTTGGTACTGGATGAGCAATTGATGTGTTCTTCCCCGGGGAGGACTGTTTCTCCCCTGGCAGCAGTTGACTGTAGTTCTTTGTGCAGGGTTGAGGTCTTTGAGCTGTCCCCTGTCCACTTTGACTTGTCTCTTGCTATTGTCCTTGTTCAGGTCATCTTCTGGTAATCATCTTGGTGAGAGTTTATGGGTGTATGTCCTAAACATTCCTAAGAGACAGAATATTGCAGCAAACTTGCTTGCTCTTACAATCTTGCTGACCCCTCTTCAGCAATTTTCCCTCATCTTTAGGGGTAAGAGTTGTTCTGCAGATATTTTTACCTCCCTCTCATTCCTTGGTATTATTCTCCATTCCCTCCCTAATTGGAAGCCCCAGCTTTTCAAATTGTTCAATAATATACTTTTGCTTTTATAAACATAGAATAGTTTATGAAAACATAAAGTTATATCTCAAAATGTAATGTTTTTTTTCTAGTTGATAAACTGAAACTGTGTTTTCTACAATAAGCATTTAGGTTATGCCATTGTTAGGTGAAGTTGTCCTTTCTCAGCTGGGTCATAGTGTACCAGTGAGATACTTTTGGTATTTATTTAATTTGCAGGGATAGGGTCTCATGTGGAGTAGGCTGACCTGATGCTTGCCGTGTAGCCAAATGCAATCTCAAACTCCAGATCTTCCTGACTTTACCTTCCGAGTACTAAAATCATACAGAGTGGCACCATGCATGTCTCAGGACATTCTCAAAGGTGACAAAGGGGCATGAGGGAGTGGATCTAATGTTGAAGGATGCCAGAAAAGCATATTAGTGTCATTTTTAGCTGGTAAATGAATAAAAGGCATAAAATCACCAACATTCCCAGAATCTCCAGCTCTGGAATCTAAAAAAAAAATTGCTAACATAATTCCATAAGTACCTAGTAAAGCAGCAGCTGCTTAAACATGTGTATATGCATATGCCTGGAGCAATGATGAGGGGATTTATTTATTTATTTACAATATTGTTTCTTGCCTACGGTAAGAAAAAAAAGTTCCTCCTGACGACCGTCCTACTAGACCAAATTCTTAACACTAAATGTTTGACTGCCACATTGTAAAGAAGCCTTGTGAACACAAACTCAATTTCTCCACTAAGATTTGTCAGTGGATACTCCACTGTATTTGTGATGTCTAAATTGCTCCTCCAAATGAAATTTCCTTCAGAAGTCACCAACGTTGGCTCCTTAAGGTCACTTGAAAATTTTATTTTCTGGGTCCTTTTGAAAAGAGGGGTTTCCTAGGAAATGGCCAACGGGTTGGCATGCGGAGCTCTGGCTCAGCAGACACGGTACTCTTTGTCTCCCAGCTTGCCGTCCTGAAGCAAACACTGTTTGTTAGAAAAGATAGGATGCTGTCTCAGCCTTGAAGGGGAGGGAAGGAAGAAATAGCGTTTTCTCAATATGAGCCTCTGCGATAACACCAAAATGTGAGACTTCGTGAACGCCTTTTGAGAGATTCCATCTTCCGATAGCTCAGAAATTGCATTTTTGGCAGGGTGGTTTCAAAAGAGGGACACCGGGGCTTTGATTTGGTCCTCTGTTTCTATCTGCAACTTTAATCTGTGTAGGGAAGGCTTTCTTTGACATTTGTAGCAGCATTCCCGAGATTGATGCTGCTGTCTATTATTATACAGGAGAACATTTGATACTAAAGGTTCCCGCAGCTCCCATCAGCTTTCTATAGCAGGTCTGCTCTCCTGACATTTAATGTCCCTTAAGCCCGATATGGTCTGATAACTTCAACATGCCAGCTGCTTTGTGGGGGAAATAAAGAGCCACAGTGTCCTTGATTCTTTGTAGGAACTGTCACCACCCACATCACCACTTAACCCTCACACATCCCTGTAATAGATGCAAATTAACAAGTATGGGGAAAGTACATTCAGCTTGTATTCCTGTTGTTGTGCACCAAATGCATCAAAAAGATACCAGGCCAAAAAAAAAAAAAAAACAACAAGGCAAAAAAAAAATCCCATTAAAAATGACTAACTACCTTTGGAGGTTACTAGATTACCTTCCTGAAAGTGACCTTTGCATGACCTCACATAAAGAAAACATTCCCTATGCCTCGAACAGCAGTTTTCCCACAATACACTTTTTAACGTCTTTGTCTGAAAAGAAGTGCCATCTCTGTAAACATGGTAGCTAGCAGGAATTAAGGGGATCCTTGGAACAGTGACCGAGACTCCAGGTTGGAACCTCATGAAAGAAATCAGCTTCCCTGCACATCTGCCAACGGATGGACCAGTCACTATTCAAGGAATGAGAATTCCTCAATATTTCAAACTAAAAAATCCCCAGAACATGCTATCAACTGAAAAACCAAAGGCTTCTTATTGTTCATAATATGCGATTGTGTGTGGGCCTGAATCATACATGTTTATATTCATGTAGGCAAACACAGGCAAGTTGTTAAAGAAAACAATGGCAGCAATGCTCAGGAGAATGCAGATCTGCAACTGGAGAACTATGAGGCAGGGTGAGATCCAGAACACCTGATTTGTAAAATAATTTGCATTCTTTTAGTTGTTTAACAATTTAAATGTGCTAAGCCCATGCTTGTAATTTTTTTTTAAAAATTTGAGGTTTATTTGATGTCTGACATTATTAACTATGACCTTGGAGATTAGAAATACTGGGTTAGGCCACGAGCCTATGAGGTGTACAACCGAGTCACGGAGTCATCCCAGCTCGTGTCTCATCGTCTGTGTGGAAATAGTTCTCAGCCCATCATAAATCATGGAGCGTGCTCAGTGCGAAGGGCTTACAGGCACTATTCAAATGGTCTTCCGGAGGAAACTGTGATACGCTTAAAACTGAAGCAAGAATGGTGACCCACTTTCTCAGCATAAAGACTGATTATTTTTTAAATTTCTGATAGTATATAACCACGATAACAATTTATAAGAATGCTGCTTTTCAGTCTACTGCTCAAGAAGAAAATTAACCTTTCTCATTTTATCAGCTTGAGAACTATGCAAATCCAGTAACAATGAAATAATAGATGTGAATTCTCCAAAGTTATCCTTCTGGCATTACTTTTTTTTTTTTAACGGCATCATTACACTTTAGTCAACACACAAAGAATGCATGATTTGAACAACCCAGCACGATAGAAGCATGGTGTGATGGCTTTTTTTTACAACTAGAATCGGAAAATGATGTATCTTTGAATACTACAATGTACAAAGAAATATATTATCATGAGATGAACTAAATATTAAGCTAAATTAAAAACAGCAATAAGAGGGGTTAGCATTTACTTACCAAAAAATGGTTTAGAGATGTAAATTCAGTTCAGAAAGATGGCAGACTCTCTATGAGAAGATGACTCTCAGAATGTTTTCTTAGAAATCTAGGTTACCCTGGATACTATAGGCTATAACTGAATACTATAGCCTGGATGCTTTTTGGTTTTTTTGAGCTAAGGTTTTATTAGGCTACAGAGACATCATTGAACTTGCAATCCTTCGACCTCAACCTTCCAAGTGCTGAGATAACAGGGCATGCACCACCAAGCATGAACTCAGTCTTGTATTTTAAATAAAGTTTTTTTTTGTTGTTTTTTGTTTCAAGTAGCATATAGATCAGTGCTTGGTTTGTTCCTGGGACATTATTGTACCAGCCTGTTCATTCCATGAACCTTGTCAAAGTGATCCCACAGAAGGATAAGGAAAGACACAAGCTACACAATTTTTAAGGAAAGGTGGTAATAGGACAAAAATCATGTATTTATAAAAGTAATTTGCGCCTATATCTACAGGTGGATAAAATTTTTTATTTAATTTATTATTTTTATTATATTAAATTTTATTTAAAAATTTTATCCATCTTTAGATATAGGAAAGAAAGGGGGAGACTATAAGAATATTGATATTAAAAAAAGAATACTGATAAGCTAGCTCTTCCCTACTCTCATTGCAACACTTCAGGTGAGATTATTTCAGTCCTTAAGAAAGTAACAATTGTGTGGAATAATTCCACAGCCCTCATTCTGTGGGGAACGTGACTGCTGAGAGCAGCTAGCTGAATGACCCTGACATCCTGTTCTCCCTCCTGGCAACAGACATCTGACGAGTACACCTCAGCCCTGGTGTCCCTCATCCTACCGTGCTCCAGAACGCTGCACATTCCAGCACATTCCAAAGGGACATCGTAGGAAAAAAAGATGAAATTTATTATCTTAAAGCTTCCCTGAGTCACCCTCCTTGGGATGCTCTTGTTCTTCGTTGTCAATTCATAAATTAACAACTGGTAGCCAGTTAACGAGCAGAAGCTCTGACCCAGATCTTTCGGCTTCCTCTGCCTTTGCTTTTCAGATAACCCAAATGAGGAGATGCCTTTTAGGAGAACAGAGGCGTTTCCAAGTACCCCAGCTATATAAATAATTTAGTAACCTTTAAAATGAGTTTGTATTAATACAGTCGGTGCTCCCTGAGTGTCGATTTAATTACTATTTAATTCTACTTTCTCTCTTTCTCTGCTGCTCTAAAACGCCTCTCTTCATTACTCTGCAGAGATTGTGTTACAAACCCAGTCAAATTCTTGCCCTTTCTGAAAACCTTCTTGAGTCTTCCAAAACAACAACAACAACAACAACAACAACAAAAAACAAAAAACAAAAAAAAACGGTTTTGGTTTTTCCAATCTATATATTCCTTTAGCTAAACTAGAAATTGGACTTTTCTGTGTGATGCCAGGCTTTGCAGTTCTGATTGGCCCTCGGGGCTATCCAAGAGAGAGGTGGTGCCCGCCCAGAACTTCAACCCTGACCTGAACTTTTTCAGTGTTTTTCAAGAGGTTTCGCAGATGAGACCACTGCT
This sequence comes from Microtus ochrogaster, assembly GCF_000317375.1. Classification (NCBI taxonomy): domain Eukaryota; kingdom Metazoa; phylum Chordata; class Mammalia; order Rodentia; family Cricetidae; genus Microtus; species Microtus ochrogaster. The sequence goes on from NC_022009.1 coordinate 71,159,276, forward strand.
GTCCCTTGAAAGTCCTACTTAGTGGCTTGGCGTCCCAGGAATTTGCCCAAGTTCCTTTGTGGTGCTTGTCTGACTCTGCCCCTCACAGTGGGGTTTTCCGCGTATAATAGGATTTTACTTCTAAAGTAGCAGCCACGCAGCCTGGAAAAGACTCTTACAGAGAGGCTGCACTAGCTTTCCCATCCCGTGCCTGTGCTATGACTCTTTGATTAGGAGCACTGTAGCTGCTATACTTCATTACTGTACATTTTAGAGTCAAGTTCGACTCCATCAGTGCGCCACCCCCTAAAGTGCACCACTCACTGTGATAATAGCTAGGAATATCACAGACAGGAGGAGTGCACACTGCCTTCAGAGCACCACTATTCTCGGACTTAAGTGGGATTCCAAGGAAGAGGAAGAATGCTGCCATATGGGCTAGCTGGGATTCATGGCTTCCGATGGTCCGTGTGAGAGGAGGGGCTGTAGATTGATATGTGTTGAAATACCCGTGGTACTTTCACAGTCACAGGTAGGGGAGCCAGGGTTGAGCTATGTCTCATTTCAGCACTTCAGAAATGCTTCTTGAGCACTATTTGTATCACGGCTGCAATCTTCTGCTTAACTCACAAATGTTGGGTGCTATGGGAAAGAACCCCAAGATAAGAAGTATTTGCCAGGTTGAGCATGGACAAATACTCAGGAAATGAGTGAGAGAGAAGTCATATCCAATGGTTAAATAGTATAAGGCAGAGTACCGTACAGAGCACACAGCAGTGAAGTGGCAGATAGGACCACAGGTATCTGGTCTCTGTTGGTGGTTTTAATTGAAACTTCTTTGTGTTTTAGACTCCTTGACTAGAAAAATGCTATTTTGTCATATTGCTGGAAGTCAATATAACAGTTCCTTAGAAAATTGGGAATCAATCATCCTTAAGACCCAGCTATACATAACACTCTTGGGCATATACCCAAAGCATTCTCCATTCTACCACAGGAAAACTTGCTCCACCATGTTCATTGCTGCTTTCTGTATAAGAGCTAGAAACTGCAAACAACTTAGATGTTCCTCAGCAAAAGAATGGATAAAAAAAAAAACTAGTCCAATTTCAAATGGAGTATTACACAGCTATTAATAACAATGATATTATGAAATTTACAAGCACGTGGCTGTAACTAAAAAAGATGATCCTGAGTTAACCCAGACCCAGAAAGGCAAACACAAGTGTATACTCACTTATAACCTATTAAGTAAATGATAATTATGCTACAATCCACAGACGCAGAGTGGTTAAGTTACAAGGAAATACTGGGGGTGATGAATGAATTTCCTTAGGAAGGAGAAATAGAATAGATTTTGCATATGAACTGGGGGTGGGAGGGATGTAGGGAGAGAGTACTTGGAGAGATGACTGGAATTGGGGAACTTGGGGTGGGGGGTGATGTAAAAACCTAGTGCAAGGGAAACTCCCTAGAAATTGAGAGTGACTCCAGAGAAGTCTTCTAGTAATAGGGATACAGAGCCTGAACTAGCCATCTTCTATAACCACACAATGCACCTATCAGTGTTACACAAGCATGAAGTCAGCCACAAACCTTCAACCTGGAATCTGTCCTGCCTGCAAGATCTGCTGGCATAATGCTGCTCCAGAGCTTGTGGGAGTGATCAACCAATGACTGTTTGACACTGGCTGGCCAGTAACGAGAGGCAGGACAGTCTAGAGACCCAGGATAGAACCAAACGTGACTGGCAAAAAAAAAAAAAAGTGCACTAATTCCTAATGATATTCTGCTATAGATTGTTGCCTAGTCCAGAGGGATATAATCCAGTAGCTGATAGGAGTGGAGACCCACAGCCAAACATTCTGCAGAGCTGGAGAGATCCACAGCCAAACATTATGTAGAGCAGGAGAGACCCACAGTCAAACACCAAGAAAAGACATCTCACAGAAGAGAGAGAGGAAGGATTATAGGAGCCAGATAACACAGCCCACTGAATCAACTAATCCAGGCTCCTAGAGGTTTACAGAGACTGAAGGGGCAAACACTGACCCTGTATGTGTCTGAGCTAGGACCTTTACGTATACCATATACCTTATGGTTGGCGTTGTTGTAGGTATCCAAACTGTGGGACTAGGCACTCACTCTTCGCCTATACTTGGGACCCTTTTCCTCCTGCTGGCTTGCATTGTCCATCCTTGATATGAGGGTTTGTGCCCAGTCTTATTTTATCTTGTTAGGCTATGTTTGGAAATAGCCCTGAGATACTTGTTCTCTTTTTTCTGAAGGGAAATGGAGGCAGAGTAGATCTGGGAAGGGAGCTAGAGGGAGAGACTTACAGGAATGGAGGGAAGAAAAACAGCAGTCAGGATGTAATATATAAGAAAAATAAAAAAAAATGTAAATTGAAGAAGTCTTTTTAAAAAGAATATCCATTTCACCCTCTCATCTCTGAAATTACCCTTAGTGTTTCTACTCAACATCATATCCTTGGGGCTTCTGGCGCAATGATGGGTCAGTTTCTCATGCTCTCACCATGCCTTTGTCTTCATAGCACTTCTCCCTTATATTAATTATCTAGTTGGTGTTTTCCCCTCACTAGTCTGTACACTATGCAGAACTGTGTGACTATTTTGCTTATATATTTGTTCTCCTTAATTCTAAATCGTGTCAACCCTTAGTCCCACTTTCCAGAAAAACAAGATCAAAACAAAACAAATGTATTTCTTTTCTGGCCATGCATGCTCTATGGCCAGATGCTCTCTCCTCTGTTGCGTTTGCTGTGTTATACTTGGGATGTTGCTATGCTTATTTGAAACTGATTCTGGCTCATTCTCAACATGTTTCTAATTTTTGCTGTTGATGTCCTAATTACAACGGACAAATTACAACTGCTCAGCACCATGTCCCTACATTTTGCACTTACCTTTTGATCACCTCATCTCATCATCCATTTGCTTGTCACCTCATGCATCTTATCAATATTGGAAACTGAACCATCTCTGAATTTCAGTTATTAATAAGATACTGTGAATTCTGGTCCTACATCCTCTCCTTCTCCCTGTTTACCTGCTCAAGCTCTCCTCCTACTACGAGGATCCTTGATCTCATTCAGTTTGACCCTCCAGATAAACTCTGATGGCATTTCATTTCTACTCTCCGGATTATACAAACTTCTTGATGCATGCCCAGTTCTCCATCTCCCGTCCCTGCACTCAGTTTCTAACTTCCTGGGCAGATTTAGCAATCATTCTCCTTGTTCCCAAACAGTAAAATCTGGCTAGAAAGAAAATTAGTTCCTAAGTAGTTCCACTTCAGATTTCTGTTATGCCCTCAGTCATTCAACTCTTCCTGAATGCCAAATAAACTTCTAGAGTAAGTTTAACGTCCCACTTTCAGCATTAACTGTTTCAATATCAAGCTCCCATACCTTTCTCACATCTCGTTTCCACTTGGTGATTTCAAATGACATTAAATTGAGAAATTTGAAGCCATCAAAAGAAAAGAGACTTCTCTATCACCCACATTTAGCTGTCGATGTCCACCATCATTCCCTTACTCAAAGTGATAAAATCTTTCTCTGCTCACTCCATCAAAAATCCTCTCTTCCTTGTGTCTGGGTTCTATCTTTCTGGACTTCTTTTAGGCATTTGCTTTCTATACTACCCTTTTGGGCTTTTGCTTTGACAATCTTCCTTTATATATAAACTATTTCTAAACTGTCAAAAAACACAGTCTTACATATTTGCAATCACCTCTACTATGCATTTCTTTTGAACTACTTCTATTAATGGCAATGCTTTAGTGAAATAAATGAGATTGTTAGCCAAAGAATCTCAGCTCCCTTTTCTGTTTCCTTTTCAGTTTTCTTTCTTCTTTTAAATGGACTTGTTTCTACTTATATTAATACTAAGCTCTTTCCTTTGGATAACCCAAGTCTCTAATTTCCTTAATCATTATATTTCTGCTCCTTTACTTTGTTGTCCTCCATAAAACATTTGGAGAATTCTGTGTCTAAACACAGGCAAAAACAAACACATCGGATTATATTATTCCCTAGTTTAAAATATTGAACGACTTTCATTTTGTGTACAATTCAATATGCTCATGCTTTTACAGAAATGCTAATAAAGAAGGAGAAAATTAACCATAGGCATTTCTGTCCTCAAAGGACTTAACATGTTTGAGATGCAATGGTATTCAACAGATAGTCACAAAGATAATCACAATCCTTTGGAGTATAATAAGACAAGAGTCTAATGTGGGTTTGAGAAAATGATAACAGGTTTTCCTTATAGAAATAATATTAAACTGGGTTCTTGTGGGAGGATGAAAGCAATGAAATGTTGAGGCAGATAGGTGCCTAGCACAGGATGGATGGAGGTCTCTTCAATCACTGAAGTAAGGTTCATATGGTTGGAATATTGGAATTTTGATGGAGAGCTCTATGAGGTACGATTGGAGACATAGGTAGTAAACAGAGCCTGAAAATCTGCAAGTATTTGGATAGCATCCTAAAAACAAGGGTATATCTTTGAAGGATTTTGTTTGAAATCAAATTTATCTTTTTAATAAGATATTCTGAGTAGTAGTTAATCTACATGAAAATGTAGGTAAATCATTTGCTGTAAATTTCTGAGAAGAAGATTTCTGAAGTTTAGACCAGAGTGCTATTGGTAGAAATATGAGATGGTGTTAATCAAGACCTTTTAGAAGTTGTGTTGACAGGATTTAAGAGTTGATTGCATTTTTCAGACTTATGTCCAGGATAATCAATACATCAAATATGTTTAGACTATGTTTATATCTTAAGTTTGTAGTTGGAGTAGATGGATCCTTAAATTGCCCAGTTTCTCGAGTTTAACACAGCAATAGGAACCTGCTTGAGAAACATAGTAACATATTGTTCAGACACTGGCTGTAAGATTTTGTGAAATGCATGGGTATGAGATTAAGGCCCAGGAAATCTCCTTGTCATGGCTTCTTCCCCAAACAAACATGCAACATATCAAACGTGATGCCGTTTTTGCATCATAAACTAGAGTCTTCTTCCTATCAGTTTTCTAGATGATTATTTCTTAATCTATTCTCTGCTATGCTCCTATTAATCTGTCTCCAAAGCAGGTAGAGTAGTACTTTTAAAATGTGAATTGGCAATACCACATCCTTGTTATACCTTACTGTGGATAACTCCCTCCCCACCATCGACAAAGTGGCCTAAGAGTCTTCGTTTTCTTTCTAAATCTGTATCTTAGCTCTTATTCCATGGTATAATAGCTGGGTCCATTGACTGCTTTCCTGTTTATTCAAAGTCTTTGTTCTATTTGCTTATTGTACTTTAAATTCTTCTGCCTCTCTCCATGTCTGAGTTTTCCTTTAAATTTCCCTTGGGTGGCTTTGTTGGTGGGTGTGCTGAGATATTCAGAGTAGAGTTATTTTCTGGCATATGTACATAACAGGCAAGAAAATGTGCTAGGTGACTTGTGTTTGCGCCTGGGAATGCATTTTGCACCACTACACACTCTTTGGGGACTGTGGTATGGAAGTAGTACACCAGCAGGAAGGGAGGATATTGCTGTATGAATAAAAGGGCTTTATTGCTTTGTTCACAGGAAACAGCTGCTGGTTAACATATGCCTCCTGATCATGATTGATTGTGGAATGACACAGTGAAAATTGTGGCTGTGATCATTTCAGAGCACTGGGTGAAGTAAGCGCTATCAAATGAAACAGTTCTTGCTTTACCACACTCAACATTTCGGACTCTTGGGTAAGAAACTGAAGATTTTTATGGTAAGGCTTTACAGCTCTCTTAGTGTGGGTGTAAGATGGCATATTAAAGCTCCCCACGGAGTATGCCTCAGTCACATCACTAGTGCCTCGGAGTCATGGTCTACCTTATGGTATACATTTTAATGTCACAAAACAAAAGGTCTCAAAGTAGAGAAGCTTGAAGAAAGAGTATAATAAAAAGAAAATCAGGAAACACCGGTTCAGAATTCGTAGAATTTGTTGAATGCTAAAATCATACATTTGATAGACAAAGAGAAGTCTAAACTCCGCCCAGCATTCCCACTTCCGGAACCTCACGAAATTACCCTAAACATGTTCATAATAAGATCTAAGCTCTGCACTTATTCAGTACAATGAGTGGTTCCCTTCAAGAAACCCACATTGAAGTGTCCAGGAAACTGCAGGAAAAGGGGATCCAGAACTCAAAGAAGCAGAGGTAATAACATGGTCACCATAGAAACCAGAAAAATAGAAATGATCACATTAAAGAGCATTATGCTGAAAAGTAGGGCGTGCTGAGAAATAAAGGTGGTAAATAATGCCGTGCATGGTGGAGGGGGGGTGTCAGAGGGAGAATTAGTGAAAGATCTGAGCTGCAGTGCAAAGAAAATCATGGCAGTGAAAGCTAAAGGGGCCAATGGGATGGACTGATTGAGTAGATTTGAATAACGCTGATTTGGTTTCTAGCCATAAACAAAGGAC
>NC_022009.1:71166324-71176797 GCF_000317375.1 Microtus ochrogaster
AAAAAATAAATAAAAAGGCTAATTCCAGAGTGACATTGGAACTCCCCAGAAGAATGAAGAGAAAAAATTCTAGAAACTTCTTAACAGACTTCTATTGATACCTGTTATGCGAGAGATGTGATATGTACTGTAACATCTGCTACTAAACTAATCATTGCAAGAAGAATTTGAATGCGGATGCCAATATACTAATCACGATTTACTTATGGGAAGAAGAATCAGCCTACCTCTTTGAGCCTAAGATTTAACTTCTGACAAACTACTACAGCTTCTATGGCTGGCTGTATGGTAACTAACTGATGGTTCTTGGCATAAGAAGGGGGCATGAGAGTGGGTGCATGTGAGACAGACAGAGACAGAGAGACAGAGAGGTGCTTTTTCCTTAATCAGTGACTAAACAGTAAGGGAGCAAGCGTTAGGCATTGAGAGAGTGGTATGAGTTAAACTGGTAACTACAGGCATCGGGAAAATAATTACAAGTTTCTGAGAGCACTTTGTTTCCTAGGAGATAAAAAAAAAACTATGCTTTCAAATGGTTAATGCAGAAACTCACAATGAATCCAAATGAAGAGAGTACATGTCTGTGGAATACTCATCCATAAATGGGATATCTATATCATACCACTTCCTCCACAAAGTTCAGTGACCATTGCAGAAGAGAGGGCTGAAAGACAGTAAGGTCAAGAGGATTGGAAGGACTAGATAGAAGCATTGTCTTCTGGACACAATAGGACTGATCCATTCATGAACCCACAGCACCTATGGCTGCCTGCACAGGACCTGTACAAGATCAAGCAAGTCAACATTATAGCACAAAGAGGGGAAGACCTTGCTACTCATTCTTCACGGAGGAACTATTGAGAGATGATGGCTACTCAGGAAAGGATAAGATTCTTTTAGTGATATAACCTCCTCTGATAGCTTTACCATGCTACAACCCACCAATCCAATGTATATACAAGCAGAGGAAACTGAACTCTACAGATTATTATAACAAATGAACAAAAAAAAACAAGCAAAGAAAAGAACATAAAGTAAGAAGGGGCTTATGGAGGACTGGAAAGGATCTTGGAGCAGTTACAGAGAGGAGTAGGGATATACATGCTCAAAATACTATGTATGAATGTATAAAATCCCCAAAGAATTAATGAATATGAAATCAGCAAGGCCAGTATTATTTTCATTTAACTTGTGTGGAGCCACATATTAGAAATATGGATGGCCCTTTGACCTTCCTGTCCTGCCCTGCAGGTATACGCCTTCTCACAGCCGTTGTATTTCTTGAACAAGCTCACCTTATGTGTATGTCTTGACAGATACAATCCACAAGGCTTCGCTTGAAAACCCACTTCACCTTCCTGCATGTCCGGAAGCATTTTCCTCTGCCTCTACCTCTCATTATGTTATCTCTGTCTGTTAATCCCTCTGGTGAAAGGATGCCATTCTTCTGCGGGCTTTGCTTTCAAACTCTTGCTGTCCTGCTGTCACTTTCGCTGTTCTGTAGCTTTTGAATTTTTAATCTTACACTTACCCACACCCTCTGCTGGTGACTTCTCTGTTCTCTCATAATCCTCTAAAGTTTTAGAGCTTCTCTGAATCTGATGTGAGTTTAATATTGTTAACAACAATAATTGATACAATAATTAAATGATGTTTGAGCTACATATTGTAGCCTGGTGTTTATCAATGAGTACACAACTGAAGAAGTAATTCCTCCCTCCAGGATCTATCAATACCAATAGTTCAGAAGTTGAGGGCAGTGATATGTGATTCCCTCCCTCCTTGACTGATTGTTGATGGGGCTGGTTTTGCTTTGGCCCAGCACAGGTAACTATATTTTTGAGTTAATGACTCCAGAGGAAGCAGTGAGCCTAGAGTGTAGACTTCCTAGGTCCCCACTTGCTCTTTTGGCTCTTACATAAGCCCCACCCTTCTTCCTTAATGCTCCCTGAGACTTAGAGGATGTGATGGGTAGTCTTCAGTGCCAACTTGATACACATGGAGAGGAAGAAGTATCAAATAAAGTATTGTGCCTATAAAATTGTCATGTGAGTATGTCTGAAGGGCATTTTTACAGCTGTTGATTGATGTTGATTGATGTGAGAGAGCCCAGTAAACTGTGGGCAAGTAGTTGAGCACTAGAGCCCACGAGCTAGACAGTAAGCAGAGTTTCTTCATGGATGTTGCTTCAGTTCCTGCTTCCAGGTTCCTGCCTTGCATTTCTGTCCTTGCTTCCCTTCACTGTGACTTGGAACTGTAGGCCACTTAGACCCATTCTTCCCTAAGTTGTTTTTGATCACAGCAACAGAAACCAAACTAGGGAAGAAGGGTGTGTATGTAACTTATTTATTTTATTTTTATTTTTTTTAATTTATTTATTAAAGATTTCTGCCTCCTCCCCGCCACCGCCTCCCATTTCTCTCCCCCTCCTCCAATCAAGTCCCCCTCCCTCATCAGCCCAAAGAGCAATCAGGGTTCCCTGCCCTGTGGGAAGTCCAAGGACCTCCCACCTCCATCCAGGTCTAGTAAGGTGAGCATCCAAACTGCCTAGGCTCCCACAAAGCCAGTACGTGCAGTGGATCAAAAATACATTGCCATTGTTCTTGAGTTCTCAGTAATCCTCATTGTCCGCTATGTTAGTATGTAACTTATTTAGAGATGGACCCGCACCATTATTAATTCTCTGCATATTGGGCCAGCAATCTCTGCATTCACCACCATTCATCCTAAGGAGATGCTTCTGTGATTAAGGCTGGGGCAACTTTTGTCTATGGGAATATGTGTAAGTACTTAGAGGAAGGCTTTTATTTTTTTTTTCTGTTTCTGTCTGATTAAACATCAGAAATATATTGCTCAGGTGGGCCTACTACCTCCTCAGACCTGGGTTGTTTGCTAGGCTTTCAGTAGCAGGCACTGTTCTGCAAACACCACCATTATAGAGCCACCATTAAATACAATCAGTTGGCAGTTGATTTCACAGCAAAGAAGCTGCTATTTCAGATAGGCATCGCTTGCTTTCCATAAGGTTTCTTTGCATTTCCTTCATAGTTAATCCCTCCACCCCATTCTCTCATCTCCCCAACTCCTCTCTCTCTCTCCCTAGCTAGGCCTTTCTGCCTGCAGTATTTTCCTTCTTCCCTTTTTAAGGACCTATTCTCTACTACCCACCCCTGTGCTAAGTTAACCCTTTCCATCCCTCTCCTTATATCCTGCCTTCCAGCAAAACTCCATGTTAGACACAATGAATCACTTTGAGTCAAAGCTATGGTCCTAATCTGAGAGATTTGTTCTTTGGGGATTGTGACTACCCCATGCAAAATAATGTTTTTTTCTGGTCCCATGTATTTCCCTGTAAATTTCATAGTTTCCTTATTTTTTATGTATGAGTTATAGTCTATTGTATACCATATCGTCATTGTTGGCTCATCAGTAGTTGGGCATCTGGGCTGCTTACATTCATAAGCTGCAATAAATAGTGCAATACATATATGGATGTACACATATCTCTCTTGTAGGGTATAGAGTTGTTTGAGAATATGCCTAAGAGTGATTTAGCTGGCTTATATGGTATCTTTAACATAGTATTTGGAAAAGCATCTGAAATTATTTCCAAAATAGCTCTTTAAGGTAGCAATTCTGAAGTAGCCTGTACTTCTGCTCACAGCATTTAACATAGCTAATGTTTTCTACCCACAGTGTAAAAGGGTTCCCGTTTCTACATTTCCAAGCCACCGCTTGTTGTTATTGGTATTCTTGATAATCAATATGCTGATTGAGTTGAAATGAATCTCCAAGTGGTTTTAATGTGTATGTCCCTGGTGGCTAAGGATGTGGAGGACTTTTTAAGTGTTTACTAGCCTCTTCTTCCTTTGGGAATTTTCTGTTTGATTGAATAATAGATGGGGCCTTCTCATTCTGTGGATTCCTGATTTTATAATGATTGTGTGATTTTGCCGTATTTGAATCATCTCAATTCGCATTTCACACACACACACACACACACACACACACACACACAGACAGAGAGAGACAGAGAGACAGAGAGTTTTCTACTTTGAGGAAGGACACAGGAAGACCTACGTATCCCAGCATTCCCTTAAGAAATCCCCTCATTTTCCACTTGCTTTACCTTTAATCGCACATCTGACTGCATTTTCTTCATGACCACTCTGTAGGCCAGGTTGCCAGGCTTTGTCACTTAGACAAAGAAGCACAGAATCATTCATCCATGTAAATGCTTTTGGACATAGAGGTTTGACAAAGGGGTCATGACCCATAGGTTGAGAACCTCTGATTCAAAGCATTTCCTCTTTACTGAAATATCCCCATACCATTCACCCTATATTCAATTCCCAGTTATTTATTTTTCTTGTTTTCAAGTCCATGTCATCTTTCTTGATGTCTCTGTAAGCTTATTGTTAATTACTCATGATTCATTCATAGCTGCATGTTTCCAAATGACATAGATTTATTAGCTGCTTTTCTAGCCCAGGCTTTGTGGAGGTTCTGTGGAGCACAGATACATTTTTCCACTTTTACAAGAAACTTCCTTTAAAAAAAAATACTTTTACATCCATGCTCTGAAAATTTCTCATTTAAGAAATGGTGACTGATAATGGTCAATCCACTGGATTGCTGTGCTAATGAAATGTTTCAGCCACTGAGTTCTACACAGGCAGGTAGGAGTTGTGTTTCTTTGCATTTTTACATCCTTAATGCTGGTTCTTAATGCACAATCAATAAGCATTAGGCAAAATGAAAGGATAAAGTATTCACTCCTGGAAAGAGATTGTTCTCTTCAGTTTCCCTTTTCATTTCAAACCTTTTCTTCTCCTTTCCCCCAAGATTCCTCTCCTTTTCTTCCTTCCATTCCTTTCCATCTTCTCAACTCCACTTGCTTCTTTTTCTACTTCTTGTGACATCAAAGACTCTGCCAAGAACTCCAAGCTACTTCCAGATGGTGGATCAAGTTAACTTTGTACCACGCCCCCTTTAAGATAATCAACAAGGCTGTCAATTAATAGAGACTTCATGTTGTTTTAGTTCACTGGTTCATCAAAGACAATGGGAAGATCTAGCTTTTCTGGGCATCAAAGAGCTAAATGAGCCTTGAGAAGATTGTGTAGAGAGGTATAATTCAGGTTTCATAAGGGGGGAATCTCTGTTAACACATTAGCAATCATACAGAAAAGCTTCATTGGGAAGGAATTAAGGACATAAAATACTATAGTAGACTGTGTTGTGTGTGTGTGTGTTTCATTATTTATATCTACATGGATTTAACCAATCTTGAGTGATATCTTTGTTTTATAACAAAATGAATCAATCTTGGTAACAAATCAGGACATACAGTATGGTCCTTTAACTGTAATATTAGATTTTGTTACTTTCATTGACTCTAAACATCTTTTCTCCATGACTACTGAAAACTATCCAAAATTGTCTGTTACCTCATCTTATTATCTTATAAAAGTGAGTTTTTTAGGAAATAAAATGTGTCCATGAAAATTTATTAATTCATTTATATATATTAATGTAAATTAAAATTTCAGGGCTATAATTAGACCATGGTAACAAGGTAGTCATCATTTAGTCTGCTGTTGACTGTTGTCATTGACAGACCTTGGGGCTGACTGTTGTATTGTACTTGATCCTGGAAGAACTCAGCTGATTCTAGGTTGAATTAAAATACTTTCCCCCATATATTTTTATCTGTTTTGAGAGATTAAAGGGTCTCTAAAAATCTCAACTACAAGGTTGTTTTCACTTTTCTTTAACAGAAAAATTGGCTATTATATTTTTTATTTATTATCAGCATGTATTTCAGCATGTTAAAGTAGCTGGATTTATGGTATGTGAGACATGTTTAGTTGTACGTACACACTGCTCCAACAAAACAGACCTTTGGAGGACTTCAAACAGTCCTAGCCTTTGGATCTAAGTCATTTCCCCAAGGCAGCGTCTACTTGGCATAAGAGTGAAGGGATTATTTGCCAATTATTATTTTTTTATTTGATCATTGTAGCTAGGCTTAACTTTATCTCCCTGCTGAATTAACTGGTTTGGCTGCCTACAATAATCAAATCAGATTGATAATTATCTAATTCTCTCTGTATCCCTTATATTATATACATAGCTTTTAATGAACAGAGCTAACCAATGACTGACCAACCTGATCTCTTAAGATTATCCTTATGCTAATAATTGGTCAATTGCTTTTGGTCAGATTGGTCTGTTGGCTTATGTTTAGTTTTAATTTCACTTACTATAATCCAATTTAACTTACTCAGAGATATTTAGCATCACATTCTAACCCAACTGTGAATTCCAAAGATGTTTGAACTGAAAAGTATCATATAAACAAAGTACTACCTGAGTTTTTGTCTCCTAAAACACAGCTGCTCATCTCTCCAGTCCATTGAGCAGTATGTCCCCAGAGCCACCACACAGCTGTACTGAAGTAGCATTTGCAGTCCTTAGACAAGGCGGCACTGCGATTTTATCACTAATGCCCTAGTCCAGTACCCTTAGCTGAAATGAGTTTCCTGTTTTTAATGATGGATCTAAGTGATAAAGATACTACTAAGATATTAAGATTTTTTGAATGGTCAGTCAACGATCATTGAAAAGTTTTCTTGCCCTTCTTTGGCAACAGCCCCTTAGAAAGGTGACTTTGGTCAATGGTGGTTTGTATTCATGTTGGAAAGCTTTATTGGCTGGCTGATGGGAGGAGGGAAGCTAGGTGTTAACTGATGCCCTCCCCATCAAACAATAAAATAAAAAAAAAAAAACGGTGGCATTGTTGTCTCATCCTGAGAAAGCCAGAGGAGTAAATGCCTTCTTTTGGAAGCACTGATGTGTTCAAATAACAGTGATGGCAATCAGATTGCTGTTTTTCCCATATTAGGCTCTGTCTACTGGCACAGTGCCTGTGGATGTCCTATGAGAAGCTAAATCCAGACAAGCTAACCTTGTTTCATACAGGACTGTAGTCAAGTAAAACAGCACTGGACACCTGTGGGTACTTGATTGATTGATGAGAATCTTAGGACAGTAGGAAGCACAACTGTGGGTATTTCGGTGAGAGCATTTTCAGGGCCGACTTGTGGGTGCGATTGTCTCTCGGAGGGGGATACCTTTAGAGGGTGTATTTGGTCCTGCTCCTCCACATTACTGCTGTATGATTCCTGACCTCCATGAAATAAAGAGCTTCTTACACTGGGTCCATTGTCATGGTAGTCTGCCTCAGCTCAGGCCCAAAGCTTGAGTCCTGCTCACCTTAGACTGAAATAACACGCCGAAACCAATCTTTAGATTATCCTGTTCTCAGATGTTTTGTAAAGTGACAAAGCATTAATAAAACACTGATTTTTGTGTTAGTGTAACACATACACAAACACACACGCACACAAACACACACAGAGAAAAAGAGAGAGAGAGAGAGAGAGAGAGAGAGAGAGAGAGAGAGAGAGAGAAATTAAAACCTTCTCCACAGAGTTCCTTGCTGTTTGTTTTGACACATCTTCCTGTGTAGCCCAGGCTGGCCTTGCACTTACGATGAAGCACGTCGTGATCTCTCTCTTACAATCTCTAGCCTCCTGAAGGCACCATAGTGCCTGGAACTAGAAGCATTTCTTACTCCCTCAGCTCTTGCTCCATTTTCCCTCCCTCCACAATGGGTCCCATGCTGCACACTTTTTCGGTAGCCTTTTCTTCCATTAGCCTCACCAGTTTCCCACACAAGTCACCACACTCATCTTGATACCATGCAGGCAAAACTGGTATCCGTAGACCTTTGGGATGTTATATTCACTATGTAGGCCAGACTGGCATGCAACTCACATAAACCCAATGCCATGCCCAGCTACTAATATGCTTTTAATTAATTTCAGGAGATAGTATTTATTCCCAAAAGATTTCAACGTAACTTAATTGATTTTGAACTCTTAAATAATAGAACAGCTTTAGAGGTATTGGTACAAAGTCAGTTGTACTCCAAGCTTTGAGTCTAAGGTGAGGCAGAATACCATTGTGGTAGAATCTGTGTCTGAAAATGTTCACCTCATGGAAGCCATGAAGGAAACAACAGTAACAGGAAGGACCAGGGCCAAGCATGCCTCAAAGGTACCCCCAGAGACCCAATAGCACCCGCAAGCTTCAGTGGTCTCTGCAAATGCTCTCACAGGAATATACAGAGTTGCACTTTCCTCATGGCCCAGGCTTCCATTGATTCAGTCAGGTTGGCAAGAGTAACCACGGGTGTCCAGTTGTAATCAAACTGCAGGAAGAAAAGAAGCAACCTGCAGTGAAACTATTTCCCAAATTTCTGTCCTATGAACTGATGACGGAGGCTGTTAAACCTTAGCTGACCCCACACTAGAAATTAAGTGAAACAGAGATGTTTAGGTTTGAAGTTCTGATCAGGGCTTCATTTGAAGAACCTTCTGGTGTTAAATCATTTCCCTTTCCTCTCTTCATATATGTAAATTTCTGTGTGTTGATTTGGTGGCAGAAAGTATTGAAGAAAAGAAGCTGTCTAGACTACAGGTAGAAAACACAAGACAGCTAAGCTGCCATTCCCCATTTTGTATGTATGGCACAGGGCACAGAGTGGGCATTGCATTTTTTCTTTTTCTTTTTTTTTATTATTTTATGCATTCCTTCTTAATGAGGCAAACATCCCATCTTTCTACTCAATACCACCTTCATTTCTCCCAAGTGGAATTGGTAGGAAAACCTCTTTCTATCCCTGACTGCTTCAATCTTCAGAATCTATAAATGGATATGCTGCTGTTTCATCTAAAAACTAAAAATTCTCCTGTAGGCTCGCAATTCAAAGTTAGGATGATCTTTATTGTAGCCTCTTGGGAATTTGGCATGTCTTGTGAAAACTTGGGGAAGCACTTATGCTTTCATTTCTCCCCAGAACATCTGTTCCTACTAGCAGGTATCTGGCTTACTGTTTCGGTCTTCATCATCAGCTATCTAGGGAAACTCCAAGCCTCCCATGCCAACAGGCGTGGAGCATATGCTTTGTGTTTATTAAAAGCGGCATTTGCTAGAAATTGAAATGGAAATGTAGGTAGATTGCTGTGAATTCTGCCAGAGCATAACATGACATAAGCAAAAGCTCTATTTTTAGATCGATTCCATCCGGTTTAAGAACACAAAAGATATGACTCTTCTGTGTGTATATCATCCCAGTGAACCTAACTTACAGTAGGAAAAATACACAGAGATGTCTTGTAGCCCAGGGGTTTACTGAGTAGCATCAGCTTCTCTGTGTTGGAATCCAATGCAGATATTTATAAGCCATAGGATACAGGGTAGGTCACAACATTTTGTTGTCTACTTCTCTTATATGTGAAGAAAGGGGTTAATTGTATATACTTTCTAAGGTCATGTTGAGCATTTTTTTTGGTTAAATTTCTATCAAGTATTTAAAAAAGAAAAAATGCAATATTAACTATTATAGCTATGCAATTGATGTCGAATTAGGCACAAAATGAAAATACTATTTAGGTACATCCCATAAGCAGTATACTTCCTACTTGGTCTTTAGCCTCTTTGATTTTGACCTGTCTAACTCCTAAGATACTTCTGATTTTAAGAGGCTTATATGTATCTTATTTGAATACAGTGAATTGGCGTCATGTATTAAACAGTGTAACTACTAGCTGTTGGTGGATGTCATAAGACAAGTGCAGTGCTTAATGTCCATTTACTGTCCTATATTACAATGAGTCAGTAACCAAGAAAATAATTGGCATAATGCTAGTGAGAATGTAGATTAAAAAGAATGATTACGCACTGCTGGAGCATGTAAAGTAGTCTAGAGACTATGTATGTCAGTATAGAGCTTTCTAGAAAATTGAAACTAGATCTTCCATGAGTTTCAGCTGTACCACTGCCAGGCATTTATTCAACGTACACCAAACCAACATATCACAGAGATATCTGGATATGAAAGTTCCCTGCAGTACTATTTACAATAAATAGCTTACGGAACCACATAGTTGTCCAACCGCATAGGAACAAATAGATAATGTGTCATATGTTGCAATGGGATTTTTTTTCAGCCATAAAGCAAGAAGTTGTGCTCTTTTCATGAAGCTGGTTGCATTTTGAGGGAATTATATTAAGTAAATTAAGTAATTCTCAGAAAACCAGCATTATGCATTTTCTCTTGTCCATCATGTGTTGTTCAATACTCCTGAACATGAGTTATGCTGGAGCATTTGATATACCCAGTACACTCCACTGAAGAAAACTGATTTACTTTTGTGCTGCCATTATAAATGACAATTCAGTTGTTAGCCTTTGCCCTAGTGGCTACATTTCCATCCATCCAACCATCCTTCCATCCACCTATCTATCCATCCATCCTACTTTCATCCTTCCTTACATCCATCTCTAACCATCCATCCATCCATCCATCCATCCATCCATCCATCCATCCATTCTACCTTTTAT
>NC_022009.1:71176897-71187052 GCF_000317375.1 Microtus ochrogaster
ATCCATCCATCCATTCTACCTTTCATCCTTTCTTCAAACCATCCATCCATCCATTCTAGCTTTCATCCTTTCTTCAATCCATCCATCCAGTCTACCTTTCATCCTTTCTTCAATCCATCCATCCATCCATCCATCCATCCATCCACTCATCCATTCATGCATTTCTTAATAATAAAATAAAATAGAACAAGATAAAAGTTATCACATCAAAGTTGCACAAGGATGTCTGTTATAAATTAATTGCTATATTGATTTGAAAATCAGGAGATTCAAAATGTCCTCTTTCTTTGAAGATCTCTGTGCCTTCAGTGTTGTTTTAATGTGTGGATATTTAAAAAATCTATATATCTTGGTACATGATGT
This sequence comes from Microtus ochrogaster, assembly GCF_000317375.1. Lineage (NCBI taxonomy): Eukaryota > Metazoa > Chordata > Mammalia > Rodentia > Cricetidae > Microtus > Microtus ochrogaster. The sequence goes on from NC_022009.1 coordinate 71,177,261, forward strand.
ACATTCTTTTTGTTCAAACTATCTCAGGGATAAACTCTACAAGTAATGTACAGTGTATTTTAGAAATTAGAATCATTGGCTTTAAATAGTTCTAATATAAAAAACAATAAGTACTCAAGAAGTTGACTACGCTTGCCCCGATTGATAAATATTATGTATATGTATACGTACATGTGTATGTATATACAGTGTTAAATATCATGTGATATATTACAAGTCAGTACGATTTTGTATTTAGGAATCAGTTAAGTTAATAAAACAGAAATCATACAAGAATTGTAGGCATCATGTGACATGTAAGAATTGAAATCTGCTTTTGGAATCTTAACATGAAAATTTAATTCTTGTTCTCTATTTTTCATTTTTAATGTCTCCCATTTTCTCTCTACTCTTTCTGTGTTATCTTCTCTCTATGCCAGTTAAGTAAGTTCCTTGTCTTCATGCCTAATTTGTCTTAATTTGCAATGAAGTTTTAAATTTTCAGACATTATAGCTGTTGTCTCCAAAAGCTCTATTTTGAAAATCCTTGAAAATTTTGATAGCCTCGTTTTCATCCAGCCCATGATACCAATGGTGTAGTCTGTCTTTTCCTTTATCTTCAGACTTCTGTCTATTTCTGTAAGTGTGTCACATCATAGCATTGATTCTTTATTTCATATCTAACAACAGTGTTCTATGTAAATTGATTGCTTTATCATGTTCACTTCTATTGTTCATCACTTAGGAACACATATTCTTATATTTGCTAATGGAATTTTCAGTTGTGACTAATATCTTATTGAATCCTATCTACAGAAATTCTGAGGACATAGAAGGAGATCTTTTTGTTTGAGAAGTTTTGTACTCTGTAAGTTTAAAAGCCAGCACTGATGTCGGAACACTAGGTTCTCTTTAAGGCTTTTATGATTAACTCAACAGTTTAAAATTTTGTCCTCATCTCACCTGGGGCATAGATGGCAAAGCTGATGAAGACTTTAGCCTCAAGTCAAATATTCCTTACAGTTCCCTAATCCATATTGTTCACTGATTTTCACTATAGTTTCTGCTAGCTACTCTTTCTCATCTTGTAAATGTTTAATGAATTTAGCAGTGTATTAATACTGGCATTTCTTTTAATTTTATCTAAGCTCTGGTTTGTAGTTGGACTTTCTTTGGCCTACCAGTCCACAAAAAATGACACAGAGACTTATTAATTATGAAAACTTGATATTTAGCTTAGGCTTGTTCCCTACTTTCTCTTATAACTTAAATCAACCTGTTTCTATAATCTATGCTCTGTCACATGTCTCTTTACCTCTCCTTTATTCTTTATGTCCATCTCCTTCTGTGTCCTGCAGGCATTTTCTTCTTACCTAGATTCATGGCAAATTCATCTGTCTTCCCAGAAATCCACCTATTCTCTCCTGCCCAGCTATTGAACATTCAACTGCTTATTAAACCAATCACAAGGACACAGCTTCACGCACTGCAAACACAGGTGACATTTTAGCTGTAGGGAACTTTTGAGTAGCTAATTCACCTTCTGAGAGTCTGCCTTCACTTTTATATCAGTTCTTTGATTTGGGTCTTGGTAACTCAATTAGAAATTTAGATGTACCCATTTGACATACAAATTATGTCATAGTGTTCTTTTTATTGTTGTTGTCATTTGTTTGCTTGTTTTTGGAGACAAGGTCTCATGTTGTAACCTGGAGCTCACTATGTAGATTAGGCTGCCTTCGAACTCAGAGAGATCTGCTGCCTCTTTCTCTTGAGTACTGAGATTAAAGATGTTCAGTACCACAGTCAGCACTTCATAGCTACTGGTAAAACAGCCTGGCCAAAAACACCAAGGGAAGGAAAGAGTGTATTTGACTTACCCTTCCAGATTACAGTAGTAGTCTATCCCTGATGCAAGTCAAGATATCACTTCATGCATGGGATTGAAGTAGAAACCCTGTCAGAGGACTGCTTGCTGGCTTGCTCTCCTGCTTCTTCTCACAAATGGATGCTTAGATCACTTTATTATACAGCTCAGAATGATCTGCAACTGTGCTGCCTATAGCAAGCTCGTCCATCCTACATCATTAACAAGCAAGACAATTCTCTACATATATGACACAGGCCAATCTGATAGGGGCAGTAATTCAATTAGGGCTCTCTTCTTAAACGATTCTAGACTATGGCAAGTTGACAGATAACTAGTGAACTTGTTACATCAATCAATATGTACATTCTGAAAAAAGATAAATAAGATATTTTTATATAACGGGTACAGTCTGGGTATACTGATGCATGTCTTTATTCTGAGTGTTTGGAGGGAGGCAGAGACAGAGTATCTCTCTGTGTTCCGGTCCAGCCCAGTCTACATAGTTTCAGGTAAGCCAATGCTACATGATGAGACTTTGTTTAAAAAAAAAATTAAGAGGTATAGTAACCAATGACATGTTTATATTATATGAAGATAATTATTTTTATTCTAATTGAAATTTAAATTGATTTTAAAAATTAATTTATATTTTAGCAAAATAATTAAAATACACATAAATGAATAGTAAATTGCATTTAATATATTGTTAGTTCTTTTCAATTATATCTACTATTTGAAAAATTCCTTTGAGGTGAGAATATAACTATAAAACAAACATAAAATCCATTTTAACAAAGGATTTAAATTTAAATTGTTTCTTTTCTCTGACCAAAAAAAAGTCATTTTCCACTTGTTTCTGTATAGTGCATTTTATGTAATTAAATCATAAATACACATATACGCATGTATGCATATACTAAAGTGCTGGAAATTGAACCTGGAACTTCTCACATGCTAGGTAAGCACTTTAAAGCTGAGTTATATTTCTAGGTCTTGTAGGTTTTACATATATATTAAGTATATGAATATGATAACATTATAGATTATTTTATGTCAACATGACACAAGCTGAAATCATCTGAGAGGAAGAAATCTTAATTAAGAAAATGATTCCATAAGACTAGGCTATAGGAATTCTGTAGGCTATTTTATTAATTATTGATTGGTCCTGGGTTCTATAATAAAGCAGTACTCATCCATGTTCTCTGCATCAGCTTCTGCCTCTAAGTTTTTGCCTTGCTTAAGTTCCTGTCCTGACTTCCTTTGATAATGAACTGTGATATGGAAGTGCAAGCCAAATAAACCCTTTCTCCCCAAGTTGCTTTAGGTCCTTGTATTTCACCATATCAGTAGTGAACCTTACTAAAACACCCAGAAACAAACGTATTTGGAAACCACATTATTCACTCTACATCAAGAACTAATTCTTTTAAATACAAATGAAATTAACAATATACCAATTACCCAATGAAGCAAATTTCTTCCTAACACACACATATACCCATATATATACATAGTGTGTGTGTGTGTATAGTTGAAAAGTCCTAGAAGTTAATAGCAGTAGAATTGCCCATTTAACTTGTATATAAGAACTTACCAATGAAGTATTATAAAATTATAAAACATATTAATTATTGATTGGTCCATCTCAAAAATGTTTGTGCTGGATAATTTCTGTGACTCGCCTGATCGATTTCTGTTAAAGAGAAAACACACTGATTTCTCTTAAGACAAGGTTTATATATTTTACATAAGGAATTAGGAATGATTGCATACCGAATGACTTTTAGAATTTGCCATACAAGACGGCAGGTTGAGCTGTGAGCACCGCATTGTGCTTTCCAAAGCCAAGCAGGCAGATGGGCTTTCATTATTTTTTGACTTTTTATATTTGTTGATAATTGTTGTAATTAATTTTTAATCTGAAGACTTGTAAAGCAATACTTGGGGATTTAAAAACCAAACTTGTGTTAATGAAGCCCACACTGTCCAAATACTCTTTCCAAATCCATCTTCACTAAGCAGTAATAACTTTTTCCTGGTCAAGGGATGATCCCAAGGCATCTGGCAAATAATAAGACAGCATCTGCCATCTTCCATGAACTCCTGTGATCAGGAGCCAGGGAGGTCGATTTATCAGACCTCAGCCACTGCGCAGCATGCTCTGTCTTGAAGCAAGCCCACTATTGTTCATTGCCTACTAACAAACTGGATCTAGTTCTTGGTTTACAATAGTGAGATTATCAAGAAACACACTAGGGATGTAGAATTCGGAATATCAAACTGATTCAGTACCTATTTCTACAGATTTTTGATTTATCGTTGTTGTTAACCATTTGTGCAAAATCATACTGTATGTTCTAACAATGTCCCCTTTATAGTAAGAAATACAAATTTGAACAGCTTCTCTGCAATCGTGGTGTAGAAACTGTGGTCATTATTTTACACTGTCAATTCCTACTGGAGTTCCCCTACCGAGGAGACATTTGTATCATATGTAGTACACACAATATTTGTGACAAAAAACTAACTTTATATCTCTACCCCTCCTCCCCCCAAAAAAAGAAAGAAAATAAATCTGAGGCACAGAGAGAGTAAATAAGCACTCAAAGCTATCTGGAAGCATTAGAAATAGGACTATATATTCAATACATTGCAAACAAACCTTCCTTGTCTTGAGGCATATATAGGATGTGACTTAACATATGGCTCCTTCAGAAGGATAGTGCACACATAAAATATAAAATATACAAGCTCCCCTATCCATGATGTAGTCTTGTACACTACATCATGCAATCTGAGGGCAAAAGAGAGGCTGACCGCGTGACTGATACAATGATCTGAGTTGACTTCAGTTGTTTTCCTGAGCCTGGAAAAGAGCATTGGAAAATGCAATAGATACAATTTGTCAGCTGGATGGTGAGAGATCCAAGGGGTCAAGAGAAACCGCTCACCCTTGCCACCTTCTTATTTCTGTCCTCTTCTTCCTGTCAAGGAACGGCACTACTTCATGCTCCAAGTAGCTTTCTAATCCCTGTCTACAAGTCACACATTCCCTTATGTCGAAAAGTGGCTCCATGCCAGTCTTTCTAGGGAGTCATTTCCTTCTTCTACCACTTCTGACTACAACACCACCCAAACCTCTTTCCTTGAAAGTTTTATCAAACACAATAGACAAGGAAACCATATATTGTTTGAAGTCATATGAACTCAAACTCTGTAAGATCCTATGTGCACTACATGAAGGTGAAGACATAAATCGGGGCATGAAATAATCACTATATCTGTTGAGACCTAGGCAAGGACAATTAAAATAGAAACAAATGACCAGCTCTGCAAAGTCAATTGGTTTTTCCTTAATAATTAGATAAATAATACTTGCTCATCCCCAGAGATGGATATTAAGATTCATTGGAGATGCCTCTGAGGCAAGATATGATGAGTCTCTGCCCATTACAAGATTGTGAAGGAATGAAAAAATAATGTTAGACATTTCTTTCTTCAAAGTACATCAGTACAACCTTTGGCTGTATGCATTTAGCAAGGAGTCTACAAAGGACAGAACATGGGCAAAAGCACTCAAGAATCCATCATACTGCCTTGGGTTGTGAGATTTATGCAGAATGGAGGATTAGGAGACAAGTTATGCTCTCAAATGTTGTCTCTCTTCAACAGTCATAGGTCAGTATCTGATCACCAAAGCACTAGCATGATGAAGAGTACTTTCAGAAAGTGACAGGTCATGAGGGTAGAGCTCAAATAAATGATATTCTTGCCCTTATAAAGAGCGTATTCACCCCCTTTTCCCTAAGATAATGCTACAAGAAGACACTATCGAAGAGGAGCGGGTACTCCTCAGATCCCAAATCAGTTGGAATCTTAAGGTGGAACTTAAGGAGTGCCTTCAGCACTCTGGATAATACAATTTTATTACCATGCTGCAATAGTTAATCTTGATTGTCAGCTTGATGGGACTTAGAATCACCTAAAAGACAAGCCTTTGGCTGGGGTTATCTTTAGAAGTTTATACATTGGATGAATTAAGTTGGGAAGACCCACCACTCTAGATGCTGGAAGCACTGATCCATGGTCTGGAATATGGTATTGAGTAAGGAGAAGGCAAAATGAGGAGGGCAGTCATCACTGTCTGCTTCCTGCCTCAAGCATCCACATCATGGATACCCTACCATGAAGAACTGGATCCTCAAACGGGGCCCAAATAAGCCCTTCCTTCCTGAGTAGTTTTTGTTAGCTATTCTACAGCAGCAATGAGAGATGTAACTAGTCCACTCACCTAAGGGATTTTTTGATGTCTTATCCAAGAAAACAAAACAAAACAAAAAAACAAGCAAATGAAAATATGCTGAAATTCAACCATCCAGAGAGGAAGAAAAGATAAAAAAGATGGAAAATGGAGCACTACTTCATTCAGCAGTTAATGTGTGAGTATTTTTAGGTAGGACTGCCAGACATCTGAGTTTTCCACCATAGCTGTATGTTGTAAAAGGTAGTTTATGTACACAATATACAGACCTTGCTTGGGAGGCAGGGAATGTCTATAGCTCCCCAAAGCCTAGAAATTCTTTAGAATCTGATGAAACAAGATGGATATTTAAGAAAATACCTGGGTCCTTTCACCCTGTTAAAGCTAAAATGTTACAAGCGCTACCTACAGTATTAATCTTTTCACAAATTGCCCTAACTTTGTTTTGGATGCTTGCATCTGACACACAGCTATTGATCCCAGCAGTTTTGCAAAAGTACCCTCTGGTTGATGAAAGTCCTCTTTCTCTCCCACTTTCACAGGGAGCATCTGTCCTATGGACTCCTTCAAAGGGCTATGAAACGATAGCTCTGCCTATTGGCGGTGGAGTGTGCTGCATTTGTCTGGCGATTGACCGTGATTCCCCACCAAGTCCAGAGGTGCTTGGAGCACTCCCACCTGTGGGCACACAAAGAAAGATCAAGTTGGCCTTCCCCTGTCTTTGGAACTTCATGCTCACTGATCTCAGTGGCGTGTCACTGTCCTCTTTACGACAGCCACTCGTTTCCCAGGCCTGCTGGGTTGCCAGACTGACTTCCTATTGTACATGTATACAGACTGATTATAAGTTCACCACTCTTCCCCTCTTTTGTGCAGGGTATTATCTCTGACAGATGCGTGCACTAAAACGGGTCCTTTTTTTCCCCCCTTTTTCAGGCAGCAGAGTGAGTTCTGGCCGACAAAGGCACACCGAGGCACATCTCTCCCAGTGTCACCACATCGGCTTTCATCCTTTTCACCTTTCCTTTCCCTGGTTTTCATCTCGGCAGTTGTAAAACACAGTTCCACATTGTGGCTGTCCTCCAGTCCTCGGCAGAATTAGTTACACAGACGAGAGCAGACTCTTTCATAGACACTCCATCACAGCTCGGCCTGACTTACCTCCCTCTCCACAAATGCTATTTTGTAGATGAAAGCTCAGAGTTTCAAAAGATGAGAAACTTTCATAAAAAGTCAAGCTTTCATTTTTGAAAGATAATACAGTACTGGGAAACTATTGAAAAATGTGATTGAATATTTAATAGGAAGGGGAAATGTCTCCCATATATGAGAACATTTCCAAACAGTATGTATTTGACTTTACAAATATTTCTTATTTTATATAAATGTATACATGGTTGATTGCTTTCCTTTCATTAATAAATATACTTGATTTTATAATAAGATCTTAAAATTTGTAAAAGCAAAAAGAGTAATGGGTAAATGTACAGGATAATGGCACAAGGTTCTTATCTCAGAATATTCATCCTCATAAATAAAATTCAATTTGAAGGGAAAAGATTTGCCAAGTCTGTTATTTTCTTTGATGTGCTAGCTGCTTTGGTCTACTACAACAGAATGTCGCAAACCAAGTGACAGGAAAGTTAGTACTTAGAGGCCTCTTTCTAGTGTCTGAGAAGTGAAGATCGACATGCCAGAGAACCAGAATCATTGAGTTCAGCCTTTCTGGTTCTCAGAATCTCACATTGGTAGAGATACCTAATTAGACTTTGGGGATCTTATTCTCTAAGAAATAATTTTGATTATAAAAGCTCTATCCTCATGACCTACTCCTTCCCAGTTATCCTGCTTCCTAAATAATCACCATAGAGTTAGGATCTCAGCATACATATACCTCTGGAGGGGGCAGACATTCAAACCACAACATTCTTTGCTGCATTCAGGAAAGTATTTCAGAGGTAAGGATGCATATAAGAATAAGATCATCTGTGGAATAACAGTGATTTCTACCTTTTGGCACTTGTAAAGGATTTGTTTTTATTTGTGGATATTTTTGTATGTTTGTGTGAATGCATTCCTCATATATATAAGCACCCTGGAGGCCAGAAGAGGGCCTTGGATCCTTTGGAGCTGGAGGTATAGAGTTGTGACCACTGGATGTGGGCACTGGGGATAGAAGTGGGGTGCTCCTAGAGAGCAGCAGGTTCTCTACGGCTGAATCATCTTCATAGTCCTTATCTTCTCTCTTTCCTACTTAAATTGCAGGCCATTTAAAAGCAAATGCTACTCTAAGGAACAGTGACCTTGATAAAACATTTACAGAGGTCCTTTGAAAGGATGTACTTTAAAGAAAAATAGAGAACCTCATTGCTATATTTTATTCTTACAGGATTGCCATAATTTTCTTTTCAAATATTTAGTAATTCCAAGGACAATTATTATGTTGATTCGTTGAGTCATTTGTTTCTTTGTCCAGTGAACCAACCAGTTGCTATCCCCTTGTTCTTAGCCAGTAGTAATTCTTTTCCACCGTCATCAAAGACCATGAACTTAACAGAAATGGTGAAAGAAACTTTTTGGTTAGGAAGACCAGACAATGAAACCAAGGAGGAAGCACTGAAAGCTCATACTCTGAAGTTTAGATGACTGAAATAAAAGGAAACCATGATGCAATAAAAAGGCTATGTGAGATTTTTATTTACAGAAAAAAAAAATCAGCCCAATAGCAATATGATATATGAGAAAGAATGACTTCGAGAAGAAACTGAAGCCCACACAGAAGGAAAGACTAATAACTAATTAGCAAAGACCAAGCAGTAAAGTTTAGGTTTCTGTAGAACTTTCTGTGAAGATGCCAGACCCTAAAGCCAGCTCGTGCTTCCAGAATATTGGGAGTCAGTCAGGATCATATCTTTCAAACTAATTAGTGATACGAGTGTTTTTTAAGGTTGATTGCATCAGTCTTGATAGACAGCCCATGTTCATAGATGTTAAAATGGAAAGGGTATTGAATTATTCTGTATATACATGTAAGAATTGAGGTACATATGAGAAAAATGACATATGTCAATGAATTGCAATGATGAGATACTAAAATTAGCACAGCTCCTGTGATAGTTTGTATTTAATGGGTCCACATAATCTTAATTTTTTGCCTGGCAACTTTGTCTACTTCCCATAGCCAGGAGGATAACTATATGTTTTTCTTTGAGTTCACCTTCTTATTTAGCTTCTTTAGGAACACCAATTATAGACTCCGTGACCTTTATTTATGGCTAGAAACCAATTATGAGTGAGTACATCCCATGTTCATCTTTTGGGGTCTGGGTTACCTCACTCAGAATAGTGTTTTCTATTTCCATCCATTTGCACGCAAAATTCGAGAAGTCATTGGGATCTTGGGGGTGGGGTGGGATGGGGGTAAGGGGAGATGGGGAGAGAAAAGTGAGAAGGGGAGGATGGGGCAACTTGGGGAAACAGTAGGTTTGGGATAAAGGAAGGTTAGATAGGGGAGCAGGGAAGCACACATCTGAATTAAGGGAGCCACCTTAGGATTGGCAAGAGACTTGAACCTAGAGTGGCTCCCAGGAGCCCAAGGCAATGTCCCCAGTTAGTTCCTTGGGCAGCTGAGGATAGGGAACCTGAAATGACCCTATCCTATAGCAATACTGACGAATAT
>NC_022009.1:71187994-71203733 GCF_000317375.1 Microtus ochrogaster
CCACAATATTTCTGTAGGTCCCATGGAATATGTGGGATATGATTATACTATTTGATGTTTATCGTGAATTCAAACTTAACTGGGCAACTTGTATTTTACCTGATGACACTATCTAAAAAATAGAAAATTAGTAGAAATTGAGAGGAGAGTTGTTGCTATGGAAAAGCATGGGAGGAAGGAAAACAGGAAATGAAGACTGGAGGTGCAAAGGAATAATGTAAAGGGGGAAGTTGTAATGTCCTAAGCAAAAGTATCAACATATGCTCTTGCTTATCTCAGAAGGTAAAAGAAAAAAATAAAGATGAACAGTCAAGTTTTTTAAAATATAGAATATATTTCTCAAAACTAAAAATACTAAAAAAATCAATGCAATAGCTATGTTGACAAAAGAGTCTAGAGTAATTTAGTCTGAGTACCATTTTCTGCTTTGTTCCCTCTAGCATTATTATATGCAGCCAGCTAAGGTCTCAGAGTATGTGGGGCAGATGATTACCAGCATCCAGACCACACTGAGAAGAATAGCAAGGGGATAGTCGCTGGAAAAAGAGATCCACTCTGTGTTGAAGATGCAGCCACTGTTGCATATGCATGCTCTAGTGAAGGGCTCCAGACATATTACAGAGGGCCAACAATAATGGAATTAGGTGTGTTATAAAAGAAAAAGAAAAAAAAAAAGCAAAATGTAGAGAGAGCAATATGTTGGAGATGATATATTGGGGGAAAGTTGGTAGTGTGTCATCCATATACAAGTATGAAATTCTCAAAAATAAAGAAAAATATTTAAACACAACTGAAGATTATCCACAATAAAAGAGATGATTGCAGTAACATATTTTAGTAAAGACTAATTTAAAACTTCATTCAATATGGTCAAAATACATGATACTTGAACAAAATTGTCATTTGAAAACCATTGTTTTATATAGTGAATAGACACTATTAAAGATTTTTAACAACTATGAACTTTGTTAATAACTCTTCTTGAAGAGTCAAATTTAAATATAAATGATTTTTAAAAAGAATAAACTCTCCAAAACAAAAACTGAACTTGAGCACAACGTGCCTTACACAGTATTGTACCCATTATCTCATCTTGATATGTTAGTAGTCTTCAGTAGTATGGACTCTTCCTGACAGGTGCCATACAATATCAACATACTACAAATGTGCTATTTTCTTAGTTTGAGTTTTTAGTGCCACGAAGACGCAACGTGACCACAGCAACTCTTATAAAGGAAAACATTTAACTGTAAACGAGGGAGATCACTTGCAGTTTAAGAGGTTCAGTACATGATCATCACGATGGGGACCATGGCAGCATGCAGGCAAGGGTGGTGCAGGAGCTGAGAGTCCTGCATCTTGCAGGCAACAGAAAGTTGACAGAAAGTCACACTGAGGGAAGCTTGAGAAGAAAGGACCTTGAAGCCCACCCCAACAGTGACACACTTCCTCCAACAAGGCCACACTTCCTAATAATGTTACTCTCTTTGGGGGTCAATTTCTTTAAAATCATCACAATTTTGTTTAAAGAGATTTATGCATATAATATCCATATAATCATTTGGTATGGCAGGTACATTTAAAAGAGTTTATAAGAGTCTCCTTTCTAACAATTGCATTATTAAGCAAGTTGTTAATCACTAAACATTTTAATGTATGAATATTGACACATCTAAATTTGATATTGATTTACTTTTTATTTGTATTTGCAATGTAGGGGATTGAACTCTGGCCTTACATATGCCAGGCAAACACTGTACTGAGCAACAGGCCCAATCCTAGCTATTCATTTATTTTAGCCACTGTATTAAAGCAAATATGTCATAATTCATTTACTACTTTATTGATAATTCCTTAAGCTATGCCCAGTTCATAGCTCTTATATTCAGTGTCATGGTTACTATCTTGATGCTTGTGACATACCTGATTATTCCATAAATGCATGTGCATGTGTGTACTTTAAGTGTGCTCTAAGGACCTTCTTTCTTAAGCTTCCCTCAGTGTGACTTTCTGTCGACTTCCTGCACACTCACTCTCTCTCTCTCTCTCACACACACACACACACACACACACACACACACACACACACATATTATATACATATACACATATACACACATATATGATTGCTACATTATAACCTATGTGCACCTCTTTATTTGTTCTTTAGAAAAAGAATTTAAAATTTTAGCATTCAGTCACTAGCATCAGTTGTTTTTTTCAATTGTTTATATAATTTCTTACTGTCAGAATTATGTTTAATTTTATTAACTGATGATTAGATGAGCTGAATAAATTTCTATGCACACATTTGATATCCTTCCCAATGTTTTCTTTTGTTACATTTGCTATCTCTCCACGATAACACCATATTCTGTTGCTATGTTAAGTAAACGGATGAAGTCCTTTGTTTTGGCTTCTGCTTTGCAGCAGTTTGGGAGACCCAGCCAGAATGCAGACACCCACGCTGCAGTTTCATATCTCGAAGTGGAAACTGAGTGCTTAATCTGACCTTCCAAGAAATCAGAAGGAGAAACAACATGTAAACCCTCTGCTCTGATGCTTACGGGAAAAGCTGCCTCTATAGAGACAACCAAGCATTGCTGAGCTCATTGGGGAGCCTCTATTTCTAGAATGAAGTTCTGCAGAGAATGGTCCCAGATAAATGCCAGCTAAAGTTTTTCCAAAAAAATTTCTTGGAGTTTTGTTTTCTGACACGGTCTTAGTTAAGGTCCCAGAAGAAAAGCATAATGTGACTAAGGGTGCAGCTCCAGGAAAAGCTCACAGAGAATAGGAATATTTAAATGGAGCAGAGCCGAAGACTCTAGTGTGATTGCAGCCTGGGTGGCCTCTTTCCTGCCTTAGACCAGAAACTGAAATTGCCCAGCAGATTCTGTCTGGAAGACGGAATAGGACTCACAACACAACAGAAAGCCTTTGCTCCAGGATACACAGTGTGACTGGGACTTCCAGACATCACAAAGAACGATCCTACAAGTAACCTGGAGAAAACTGTCATTAGCTTCAGCAAATCCCAGTCAGCAAAAACAATTCTGGAAAGCCAAAAGACTCATCACAAAGGCTTCCACAGTGATTCCAGTTAGTGGGGTCATCAAATGGTCTTCTCAAAACACATTCATTACTCTGGGATCTTTCCTTATGCACGTATGTTTCAGGCTCATTTCATCAGTTTCCATACAAGCACCATTTGACCACTTTTATTCAGTAATGGATGTACAACTTTATGTTTTATGCATGTTTTGTTAAATTTATGCTCAAGTCCCTGGAAATGCATAGTCTTGAATAATATTTCTATTTACATATAATTTCTAGTTGGTGGTTTCTGATATCTAGAAAGGTTGTTTTAAAATATTTATAATCTTTATTTTTTTTCTCAACTTTTATAAAGCATTGGGTATAGTTCAGATATATTTTCTAGTCATCTCGTAAAGCTTATTTCTTCTGCCAAACTTTCCACTAGATGGGAACTCCAGAAAAATGGGGGAGGATGAGCAGGGAACTTTGCTTTCTTCTTTTTAAGATACCAGTTCACAAAGATTATCTCAAACTTCTTTATTAGGTAAAATAGCTATATTGGTGCTGCTTTTTAGTACATATTTTGTTGTTCTAGCTGTCCTATTTATTGTTTTAGTTTTTTTCAAAAAGAGGACATTGAATTTTTTTCTGTATGTTTTGAGACAACTAAATGTTTTCTGCTATAATTATTCAGTGAGTAACATCATTGCCTTTTCTAATAATAACCTAGTATTGTATTCCAGAAATCAAATTGATTCAATCACAGAATTGCCATTTATTTGTTCACTGGCTTATTGTTGAATTTGGTTTGATAATAACTCATTTCATAAGTTTGGAATCATGTTTATAGATAATTTGAAAGAGAACAATGAGGCTGTATGAGAAGGTATGAACGAGGGAAAGAGAAGGGGGAAATGATGTAATAAAAACCTCAAAAATATAAGAAATTATACTTAGCTCTGACTGTTCTGGAATTCACTATGTAGACAAAACTGGCCTTGAACTCACAGAGATCAACCTTTCTCTGCCGGTAGGATATAAATCTTTCTGCTTTGAATTTTGATTTTAAAAATCTTACCAAACATGTACAAAAGAGTAAAAGTATTATTTTTTTCTACTTCTAAACATTAAAAGTTTAAAGTAGAATTTATTTCTTGTTGCACATGATTCTTCCTTTGTGCATAAGAAGATCAACTGTTTCCCCCTTTTTTTCTGTTGTTTTTGTTGTTGCTGTTTGTTTGGGGGTACATTAGAGAGAGGAAGAGAACACATGAAGTTGGGTGATTAGGGAGGTAGGCAGAACTTGGCAAAAGTTGGGAGAGGAAGGCATATAGTCAAAAAATATCACTTAAAAATGTTTATTTATGTTGGGCAGGCTAGGTGGTGGTGGTGGCACAGACCTTTAGTCCCAGCACTAAGAAGCAGAGGCAGGCCGACCTCTGTGAGTTCAAGGTCAGCTTGCTCTACCCAGAGCTACTTCCAGGATAGGCTCCAAAGCTACAGAAAAACCCTGTCTCAAAAAACAACAAAACAAAACATAACAAAAGAAAAAAATGTTTAAGATGCCTAATGAAAAAGAAAAAGAGGCCATTAATTTAGAAGAGAGCAAGGAGAACTGTAAGGGAGGTTTGGAGGGAATAACGGGAAAAGACAAATGATACAGCTATATTATCATATTACACATTCAAAAATAAAAGAGCTGCAGAACTCTAGATATATAGAGAGAGGTTGATAAAGAAAAGACAGTTCTTTGAGACAAGTTTTCTAGGTTTCTACATATAACCTGAGTATCCTGGAACTCACTATGTAGACCAGCCTGCCCCTGAGTTCATAGATATGCACTACCTCAGCTTCCTGAGTTCGGGGATTGAAACATACACCACCACACCCAGCACCCGATTTTAACAAGATGAACATTTTCTTTCCATTCAAATTTTCTTAATTGTTGAATTTTCTCTGCTGTAATTACCTTTGTGTTTTTCAGTCATCGTGGTGAGTTCTCCAGCCATAGTTTTCTATTTCCAACATAACTTTTACATTTCTGTCACTGTTTTATATATCTGTAATTACAGGGTAGTTACACTGCAAACACTATACTGTTCAGATTGATCAATTAACCTGGTAAACTGCTTACTATTAAAACTGTTAAGAATGGCAACTTTACTCCTAAGAATAATGACTTTCTTCTGGCCAGTTTTACAATACAGAGCAAAATTAAAGTAATCAGAGAGAAAGGAACCTCAGTTGAGAAAATGCTTCCATAAGATCAGGCGCAGGCAGGACTAAAGGGCATTTTCTTAATTAGTGATTGATTGATGGGGGAAAGACCAGCCCATTGTGGGTGGAGCCATTCCTGGGTTGGTCATCTTCGATTCTGAAAGAAAGCAGGCTGAGCAAGGCATGAGGAGAAACCCAGTAAGCATCACTCCTCCATGACCATTGCATCAGCTCCTGCCTTCAGGTTCCTGCCCAGTTTAGTTTCTGTCATGACTTTCTCCAATACTGAACAGCGATGTGGAGGTATAAGCAAATAAACCCTTCCCCCGCCAACTTATATTTGGCCATGGTGTTTTATCACAGCAATAGCAATACAAACTAAGACAGCTATGCTAAAATTTTTATTTCTCCACCATTGCACCCAATATTCTCTTCTTTGAAAGGTCTTTCTCTAGATATGCGTCTCTTTTCTTGCTCTTTTCTGTCAACCATAATTTCTCATTTATTTTACGTTTATTACAAAGTTAATGCAGCTTAATGACTTAAAAGATTTATTTTTATAAAATTTAAAAAAGATTTATAAGTGTACGTCTGTGTAAGTGAATGCTGTCTGTATGGGTACAGAGGCCAGCTGGAGTTACAGGTGTGAACTGTCTTGTGTGTATGGTAGGAACTGTGCCCGGTTCTAGGTGTGAACTGTCTGGTGGGTGTGATGGCATCTGAACTCAGGAACTTAGAGCTATATTACCATATTATACATTCAAAAATAATATAATGCCTCAAAGAATATAAAACAATTTGATTTCAGTGAGCAATGAGACCTTGAGGAAAGGGCACATAGTCGCAGTTGAGACAGGAATAAATTCAAAATGCCAGTGAAGAGCACCCTGGACTACAGGAAATAACCATGCAGATCTAATTCTTGGAAACTTTGAAATAGATAGTTACATGAGTTAACCAACTTGTTTATTAGTGGATTCAACAATTTCATAATGAGTATCTTTCTATTTCTCAAAGACATTCTTGATTATGCAAGTAATTCTTATATTAAATGTTCCAAATTCCTTACCTCCACATTCCCCCTTCACAGCTGGTAGTACTTCTGCTTGTTCTGGACTGGGATCATCAGTCTGTACCACGCTTGTCAATGTCCTGTACTTCCACATCTTTCTCTGCTCTTTTCTCCCTATGTTTGTTGCTCCTGGGGGCTTGTAAGTAGTTGTCTTTCAGTCTTTGTTTAAATACATACCTGTAGAGAGACCCCGCCTTTTGGGGCGGGACAGCCTCGGGCAAATGTTTTTTACTAATTAATTGGGACGCGCAGACACTGGAGCCGCTTCCTGTTTCCGGTTTACGGTGGATGGCTGAACTCCGGGTGTGTGAGTGTGCTTTTATATTAAAATTGTATCTTCTTGTACCCACTGGCCTGGATTAATTAAATTCGCCTTCACATACCATCTTACCAGTGCATTATCTTGAGCAGCTACAAAGGTAACGGATTCTGCATAACAGCTGTTTTCCTCAACACTTGAAGAAATTCTTCCATGATTTCCTAATTAACTGGGCATTCCTTTGTGTGGATATGACTTTGTGTTGAATGCAAAGTTATGTCAGTAACTAGGGTGTATTTTGTTTCTTTTGTTCTCTGAGCATTCTTGACTTTATTTAGTCCCGTAAATTCTGTATGAATGCATGTAATTCAAGTGTGGCTTTTCTGTAACTCTTTAATAGTTTTTCTGAAAATTAAATGAATGCATGCCTATTTATTTACTCATTTATTTATAGACAGACTCTTATTATATAGCCCACCCTGGCCTTGGACTCAGAATCCTCCTGCCCACAAACCAGAAATATACAATACAGCCTAGTGTAACCTTAAATTCTGATCTTTTGTGTCTCTCCCTCCCCAGTGCTGCAGTGAAAGACATGTGTAACCACCCAGGGCTATGTAACTGTGAGGCAAGCCCTCTACTAACTGATCTGTAACCCTAGCCCTACTTTTACCCTTGGCTAGTTTTGTGTTTGATCCTTTTCCCCACACAAGTATCAATATATGTCTGTGTGTTTGTTTCAGTGAAGAAGTGATCACCTTGGCAGTTCATTTGTTTCTAAAACTTCTGGTTTGCAATGATACCCTTCTTTTCTGCCATTACAGTTACTCCTCTACTGTTTGTGTTCTAGTGTTATAGATTGACTCTGTTTTATTGTCTCATTATTCTTGTGCTCAGGTCTGTATCTGTTTGTTTTATTCACTGGTTCTTATACTGGATTTTCATTCCAAGGTGTGTAGAAGGCCAGAACTTTAAAGTCACTTTCAGCTCCATTTGCATGTGTGTATGTCAAGTCCATTTTATCCAAAATGATAAATGCTTTTCTGTGTGTGTGTATGTATGTATGTATGTATGTATATGTATATTCACATATACATATACTTTCATATGTGTATGTCTATACATATATGTAATGTTCTTTTGACAAAGTTGTTAGAAAAATGTTATGTAAAATTCCTCACCTTGGTACCCAATATAGAGTAGTTGAGAAATGATTTTTCAGCTATTAATAGGGACCCAAAGCATACAGCATCTGTTTCTTGGATCAAACTAAATTCATAGTGAACAGCCCATAGTTACCATACATCTTGAAGTCCTCAAAGGTCTCAGACTAACTTCTTTCTTTTCCACTTTACCAGCATTAATACACAGTATTCCTTATTTATTTATTCAGCATCAAACAATGATATTCTTTCTTGATGAATGAAGCAGGAGAAATGCAGAGGGGACAATGGGTTTACGTCCATTAAGAAGCCGTCCAAACATTTACTATAAATGATAATCTTGATCTTGTCATGTAATATGCTAGCAGGCAAGTTTATAAGTAAAAGTATGAGTTATAAGAACTTATCTTGTATAAGATAATCAGAAAAATATTTGCTAGACAAGTTCCTAATCCAAATATAATGAGAATTGTCTAAGTAAGGAATAAGAGTTTTTGTACAACTAGTTAAAGCATATGCAATGAATTTTGATCTTATATTCATACTTCCGATAGCCTACAACTTTAACTTTTTATGAGGCTTTTTGTCTCCATTCATCGTTTAAGGCAATTTCTAAGCTTTACATTTGTTGATCATCCAAGCTACTGGATAGAACTTTTTAATTAAGTGTTTCAGACAAAGTTCTTAATTATTCTATATACAACAGATCTATTTACAAATTTGGTTTCCTTTGCATCACATCTGTTTTGTATTGGTTATACAGAAACACAAGATTTTGATTATTATGTTTAATCATATTTTCTATTTATTTGTAGTGAGTTTATCCATATCAGTAAAAATGTTGCCAAGTGTATACGTGAATATTTAACCACAAGGCTTATTTATATTCTGTTGTTCTAGGGAAAGGTCTTGTTCTATAGAAATAATTAGGTAGTAGAGATGCCCCAAACAGCAGAAAACACATTTGTTTGAAAAATTGCTTTTCGATGACGAATTCATATAAATTTAAAAAAAAAAAACCTCTGATGTCAGGAGTTGCATGTAGGAATGGAAGTGGGCGTGATAATTGTCAAAATTTATAAAGAAAGAATCAATATATGTTTGAAATCACACAAATGAATAAACAGTATTTTATTTTGGGGACTTACCTGTAATTATATACACGACACAAAATGTAAGAGGTATGTATTGTAAAGCATTAAAGGGAAGATTTTAAACATTCTATTTAACTTATATAACTTTAGGAAAGTCACTGTGTGTGTGTGTGTGTGTGTGTGCTAGTCTTCATTTATGAGCTGAAAAATAATCAAACCTTTATAGTGTTACACATTAATTTCCTCTTACAACTTAAAGACTCCGACTTTATCATCTCTAACACAGATGTTGAAAGGTGACAATTAAGACTGTAGCCCTTAGCAAAAGACAGCTGGAAGCACCCATATGCAAATTTCACTATTCTGGAGAGAAGGGTACAAAATAAAAATAAAAACAAAAATCCATAAAGAAGCCTCAGTTTTGTTTAAGATGATCAAGATAGAACACTAAGAAAGTCCTCCTTTCCTTGGTTATACCTGAAATCAGTGGCTGTGCCAATAACACCTGACGCAGAACAAGATCTAGGAACCCAGGCTGATGACTCTATGGGTTTGTGGTGAAGACCAGATGGAATTGCTCAGTATTTCAGTGAAAACATTTTACCAATTACTACAAGATCCTCTTTTTCTCTAACAGCCACATCCATTTAACTTGTTGCGTTTCTGTTTGAGTTCATTCTAAATTTCATTGTCTTTGCTTATAAGAAAAAGAAATGCCATAAATTTTCATAGAGGTGTGCGGATATTCAGAACTAAATAATTATCAGATGTATATGATACTTCATCCCCATGCTCCTGATAGAAACATAATGTGCACAGGAAAAACCATTCTTTAGGTAAATCATGAGGATGGGAAACAGGTATGAACAGTCTTTGTTCTAAAAGGCCTGGTTTTTGTTTTGTTTTTTTTTGGCCCCGCCTGGTTTTATATGCCCAAAGACACAATATTGTCATGTAATTTAATGTGCATAAGCCTTCTCTCTTCAGTTAACATGCTAAGCCAACTTGAAGAACAGGTCAGAAATCATCTTGGAAAATGTCCAACTGAAGCATCAATTTGTACCACCAGGTTTCTATGAGAAAGCATTAAATAAACACAAATATTGCAGGCATTCTGACAATTGAAATATAATAATTTTGGAGATGTCAATTAAACAATCTAAGACCATGAGGGAATCTGACTTAACCTGTAGATTAATCCATTGGTGAGTGCATAATTTGCTGGGCTGCCCATAGGTGATGGAAATTTGGAAGTGGAACCAAGCCAAAGGTAGCAGCCCCTTGATTTATGTCCTGTGGGAAGTGTATCTTATCCATAGGCTCTTGTTTTCTCTCTCTTGTCATCTTGTTTATCAACAGCTTAGGAACTTTCTTCTACCACATTTCTCTGCCATATACGTTTGGCATTACCACAGGTCTGGAAACAAGGGCACCAAGGAACAGGTATGGAAATCTCTGAGATAACGGGATAAAATCTTTTCTTTTGAATTGATTTGTCTCGTGTATTCTGTGACAGTTGTAGAATGGTAGTATGACAAGACCATCAGTAGGGACCCTGCATTTCCTCTGATGAAGGGTGAACATGGAACTCAAGCAAAATGAATGATACCTCTTCTTTTGGCTTTAAATCTTGAACAAATTGTAGGTGGGAAAAGGAAGGAACAGGTGAATGGTGGTCTTGTGTCTGTCCCTTGCCACCTGTTGTGGGTGAGAGTGCTGGTACTGAGGTCATGAGGGTAGGAGGAATCTACTCTATGCCTGCCTCCTTGAGCTCCTGAGCTGTTCTGGTTTATGCCACATCTGGAGCCAGTGTCTGAATCTCTACCTAATCTGGGGAGATAGACCCTATCCTTCCAATGAATAACTTCTTTACTTAAGCTGAGAAATTATGAAAGTACCAGATGAGAGAACCAAGGTAGTACCTTGACTATGAGGAAAAATAAACGGATTCTTGAAATTTTCATTCGACAGCACTTTGGAATTGGCTACATTTGCAGGAGAAGAAATGGAACACATTCAAGATCCCATCTACTTCCAGGCTTTGGAACATGGACAGATGACAACGACTTAGTGGAAAAGATACAAGAACTTCATTGAAAAATTTATGAGTTTGGCATGGACATACTGAATAAAATTCCTTTTCTATTGCTTCCTGTGTCTTGCCTGAACAGCATAGTAGAACTGTCCCTTCTGACAGGGGTGAATGTGAGCTGGCCCTGAGAAGGTAAGCCTGGGAGATCTGGTCTACCCTTTCAGCCTGAAGGTGGTGTGGGAGAGGGAGAGTTATACCTCTTCCCTGTCCCTTGCCACCTGTGGTGGTTGGGAGAGCTAGCACCGGGGTCATGAGAGTAGGAGAACTGTTCTTGTCCATCACCAGTTGCAGCATTCAGGAGACTGGACCCTGTACTGCCTGGGCAGTACAGAAGAACTGACCCAGGTGGTGTAGGTGTGGGTGAACCATCCCCGAGGATGTGAAAGGAGGAGAACCTACTCTGTCCCTTGCTCCTTGCTGCATAGGGTGAGCTAGCCTGGGTAGTTCTAGAGAGCTCATCCAGGTGGTGAGGATCAGGGAGAACTAGCAGGCTGACCAACCCAGGACTAAAACTAGGGCTCTGAATTGGTCAACCCGAACAACCACTCCATCTATGATCTGCTGGAGCATGTGAAGGAGCTGATCCTGCAGATCCAAAGCATCAAGATCTCCACCATATAGGGCAACAACAGCTTATCTTAGAGGAACTCCTCTGAGGGCCCTGTATTGATAGTAGCAGAAATTAGAGCCCTCAAGACAGATCAATGACTCTTTGCAGTGAACACTTGCAAGTAAAGATATATGGATGGACTAACGGATATACTGTGTGATTCACTGTGCCACAATGCAGCTTCTAGGACAACATTTTCCATTTTATTTACTTTTTTTCTTTTCTCCCGAATTTTGTTATTGGCGAGCGTAGGAGGCGGTTTGCAAGGAAGGGCACAGAGTTGATACGAAGACACAGGGAGATGAATAGGATGCACGAGAACCACAAAGAATAAATAAAAAGTCAGAATAAAAAGAAACATTTTCTACAGTCCATAGCAAGGAAGGCAATTCAAGGGCGTTTTTAGAATAAAAATGAGTGTCAACTGTCAAAATCTCCCCACCGGTGCATTAACAACTTGATTCAAAGATAAGGGCTATTAGAATAGAAAGGTGCACTTGAGTGATCTCTGAAATCACCATTTCAGGCAAGAAGAGCGCTACATTAAAAGCACCAGTCGTGGGGCAGTGCTGAAGTATCAGCTAGCACAAAACACACGCAAGTGAAAGCACGGAGGTTGTGGTGAGATCATGCTGCCGTGTTATATTGGCCACCTTTCTCACTGGGACCAAAATGCGAGACAAGAGCAAGTGAAGGAAGCATGGCTTATGCTTTAGTCTACCAGAGAGGGAATAATTCTCTTGTATCAGGATGCATGGCAGTTGGAACATGTGTGAGGATGCCAGTCACGTTCATCCTCAGTCAGAAAGCAGAGAAATGGATGCTAGTGCTCAAATTGTGGTCTACTTTTGATACAATCTGGACCCTACTCCATGATAGGTGCCCGACCTATCCACCTCAGCTAAGCCTCTCTAAAAAGCTCCTCACAAATAGGCCCAGAGGCATGTCTATCAGATGAATCCTGATAGGTCAATGATTATTAATAATCATTCATATCTAGTAAATAACTATCAAACTCTCACTGGCAAGTAAAAATATTCATTTATGTAGGTCAGAAATACAAGGCTCAGATGCCCTGGGATAGGCTTAAAATATGTTGGCTAATGTTGCCCAGGAAAACAGAGGGAATGCCAAGATGCCTATCAGTTGGAGATATGTTTGCTCTCATATATCAGTGTCACATGATCTAGGATAGCTTATCTATCATCAAATCAATCCTACATATCTCATTTTCTTGTTGGATAGCACAAAGATTGTTACCCCCAAAAGAACAAGATAATAGATAAGCAGAAGCTAAAATATCTATGGATAATTGTGATCAAGGCTGCATTTCATCACTTCTGTCTTATTCTATCTGCCTGAATCAGTCAAAACCATAGTATAAAGTTGTGCTATACATTATAGCTACACACAAAGATGAATCACTGGGTTCATTAATAGAAATTATCACTTACAGTGACTTCTATGACCTTCGCATTTACCTCGTACTAGTTACCACAGAATGGTTCTCATTTAGTGCTAGCCATGGGTTAAAGTATAGTTATATAAAGTACTGATTTTAATGCTGCCTTTGTTCTGAGAGTAAGTTTCTGCACATTCATATTAATATTAAAAAAGATACTTGCAGCACAGTTATTAGTCTTACTAACCTTCTGTTATTTTGTTATCTATCAATTCTAAAAGTTTGTTTTTACTTGTCAGGTCAAATGAATACTGTTATTATTCTACCAAGGAAGAAGTCAACTGTGTAATGGGTTTGTGAAACAATTTGATATGTAGGGGTTTAGCCACGTCATCCACTACTGTACATGATACAGCTTTTTTGTAATAACAATAATATGCTAATAATCTGCTGATGACCCCTGAAGGAGAGAAAATTGCAAGTTTCCTGCCTGTCTTGGCAAATCACATGTGTAACAAAAGTGAAAGGCAAGTATGATGGTAGATTGACTTCTAACATTCCTAGTCTTATTAGGTGAAGCTTCTTGGTTTTAAGAGCTTACAAATTATTATAAAAGTCTTTGCAAAACATAGGGATAATGTTGCAAGTATTGAATGTCACTTGAAATATTAAAAACATTAGTCATAGCTAACAGTGTGATATTACAAGTGGAGTACTATTTGGAAAGTTAAGTCAGGCTACAAATAACAATCTGTGAGCTTAACTTGGTTTGGTCAATAACATAATATGGTATCTCACCTGACCAGCTTACATGGGTAGGCTCTAAGTCAGGGCTCCAATTCTGTTTGTAAAGTACCCTTGTCTCTGCTTCTTCTTCAGGAATCTTCACCTTCATATTGGAAATATCCATAGATTTTGATGTTAATATGCAGATCTCTGTAAGGTTAGAAAGAGTATGTACACCTTGTTGATATCAAAGGAAGTAAAATAATTTCTGGAAGTCTTTAAATATCTGTCTGAAGTAGATGGTAAGCCACATCTTCCTCATGTAAAAACTCTACTTGTCCATCAGCTACCCAGACTTCATCTGACTAGGAATTTTGTCATTAACCAAGGCATGAGTTGCCTTCAGGGAGTTTATCATGTGTCCATTGCACACTAGACTCAAAATACACATATATCCCTAAAAAGTTATATAGTTTCTTGCTTTGATATATATGTGTAACTATAAGCTTGTTGGGTAGCTCTTCTGGACTTTAGAGTCATTTTGAGAAGAACTGTAAAGTGTTTCTATGATTTTCTTTCTAGAACACATCTATCCATTGGGCCAAACCCACAACCTGAATTTCAAGTTCATATCCTGGGATACTTTACCTCCATTGACAGACACATTAAGAACTTCTTTAAACTCATTATTCCATCTTATTTTATGGTCATGTAACACTTACTACTCTAAGGTATAAGCGATATTAACTCTCCTCTCAGCATGTGAGTCCCAATGATCTATCTTCACTGTTATTTTCCCTAGTTCCATGATCTATCAACTTGTTTCTGGAATTTTTCAGAACCCTACACCCATTGCCATTCTACTTCAAGAAAGATATTTTCAACTCAGTTACTTTCCCCCATTTAAAGAACCTTGATGGAGTCCTTTTATTTAGAAAATGAAAATTAAACATATTTTTAATTGTTAAGACTCTTTGAGGGGGGTCTTACTTCTACTTAGAAGCTCTAGTTTTATCTCACACAATTGTTTTGCCCAAGTAGAATGTTGTTTTCCTCCTGAGGATCAGAATTCATCTCTGCAAAATAAAGATGCATTCTTCTTCAGAATGAATTTAATGGGTGTCTTATATACACAATGACTGTCTGCTGAGATTGCCTCCCTCAGGAGATTCCATAGTAGAGAGACAGCAGACACATTCATAAATTTGCTGAGCTCATCAGTTGCTTGGTGATCCTCTAACATTTGGTTGATGGCTGTTCTCATATCTTTTTCTTTCATTCTCATTCAAAATTTCTCAACATTTTCACTCATTTAAACATCAATAGGCATGAGTTATTAGCTTTTATAAAGAAAATACTTAAAAAATATGTTATTATCTTTTGCCTATTTGACATTAATAGACATTTGCTTCATTTTCCAACATGGATCAAATGTGCCAAGGCCCTATTATTGTTCTTAAAGTTTTCATTGTCATGTTGTCAGAACCACCACAGAGTATGGGTCTCTTTTCTTCTCTAGATCCCTTCTTTGGTAACTGTTTCCCAGTCCTATAAGTTCATAAACAGGAATGTATCTGTGTATGTGTCTGCGGTCATGCGTGTGTGTGTGTATGCGGACATGCTTGTGTATATGTGTATGTGTGTGTGTGTGTTCTTTTTCCAACTCTAAATAACTAGTTAAGTCAAACCTTGAGTTTTATGAGTCTAATTTTTCCTGGAAGACTTCATTCTGATTTGAAACTCCATGAAAGATGACAAAAAAATGTGGCAGATAATCTTCAAATAAATCAATTTTAAAAATGGCCATACCAAAGGCAGTCCTACCGTTAGGGTGTGGCTTTGTTGGAGGAAGTGTGTTACTGCAGTAGTGGGCTTTGAGGTCTTCTTCAAAGACCTCAATCTTACCTTGATGTGATTTTCAGTTGACTTTCTGTTGCCTCTGAGTCAAGATATAAAACTCTTAGCTCTAGCACCACGTTTGCCTATTGACAATATTGTCATGCTCTCCACCATGATGATAATGAACTCAAATGTTGCAGGGGGAACCAGGCTGTTTGTTTGATCCCGG
>NC_022009.1:71203839-71215321 GCF_000317375.1 Microtus ochrogaster
AGTTTTACGAACTTTTATTAATCTGTGTATGGCCATATGACAGTGGCTTACCAGGAAAGATTCGTCATGTCTGTCTCTGGTGTCACCATGGCAGCTCTTCTCTTACTCCAGCTTTCTTCCTCCCTGCATTCAGTTCTTTTTTCCTTGCCTACCTAAGTTCTGCCCTATCAACTAGGCCAAGGCAATTTTTTTATTCATTAACCAGTAAAAGCAACACATGGACAGAAGGACCTCCTACACCACTCAAACTCTGAACATGGAAGCCAGCCCCCTCAATTAATGTTTTTGTTTATGAGAGTTGCCACGGTCATGATGTCTCTTCACAGCAATGAGATCCTAAGTAAGATACCAGCTATTTTTATAAGGCTGATCAAGAGTTACATGGTATGCATTTGATATTAGAAAAGCTATTATGTATGTCTACATAATTCTGTGAACTCTTTGAATATTTTATTTATAAACTATTTCTATACTTTATATATAAAATATATTTGTTTTCAAATCAAAACTCAAGCTAAATCAGATGATTTTTACGTCTTAGTTATTAAAGCATGCTGACTTCTCTTAAGAAACTCAGAATTATCACAATAAAAATCATTTGTCAGAATATATACTAAAAGCCTTGTTATTATGAAATAATTATTATGTTTTTAAATATAACTGCAAGATACTCAGAAATATCTTGTGATACTACATGATTCTAGCTTGTTTACACAGCTTTAGAATCCTGAGTGTTGAGGCATAAGTGAGATGAACCCTGTTTACTTCTCTACAGTCAGCCCCCAAATGACATTACTCATCTAGGGCATACTTTATATCTATGGTAATTAAACAACTTATATGTGTGCCTGTGCAGTAACAGAGGGTGAGTAACAGAGAAAAATCTACATCAGTGTTTTGACAGTAAGCATTGAAAACTGTTGTCTTTTATGTCTTGCCGTTTGCTTTTGATTCTCTTCCTCAAGTACTTTAGCCACATCACATTCTTCTTCTTTTTCGTCACTTCCCTAATAACTATTGATCCTCTCCAGTGTGTGAATTAATTTGTGGGAAAATTATAGTTATGCTTGGAGAAGGCAAGAGAAAATTGATTGGCTCTTTTCCCCATCTCAAGTCCTGGTGATCCCTGCTGTGGTTTAGTTTCAATTCTAGGATTTGGATCTGTAAATTTGTGGGAACTACAAAGCCAGATTTCTCAGTTTATTGACCTTCTGTTGAAAGCAGACACAATTTAGCCAACATCTGGACAGTATTTGTCAAGGCCAAATGTAACCCAAAGCCAGACCAGAGAATAAATTGGTGCATTCTCTAGCTAGGCTAATTGATGATTTACAAAGACCAAAACCAAAAATAATATGTCTGCTTTTAATCCCACACTTGGTTCATTTTTAGTCAGCATGAACCAGTATACACACAACAGAAATTGTGTACCTGGAGGATATTCAAGATCCAGAGTTTGCCCTATTGACTTCTTCCTGTCTTGGACACTTGCCAACACTGGTAGCTGCCTTATCTCTTTCAAATGTTAGCTTTCTATCTATTTAAAAGTTATTATAGATTGTCACGCTTTCAGACTGACTTGGTAGAGCTGATAAGTAGAAGGCCTTCTGGCTGCATTTGGTGGATTTGTTCCAGAGGGTCAATGGGAACTGAGGGCCAATAGTTGGAGAGAAGAGGATTTGGATTACAAAAGATGAGTGCAGGGAGAGTTGTAGTTCTTTATGAATAATATACACAGAGTCTGGACTACAGAAGCAGGGCCAACTGCGTATCTATATGTGATCTAAGTTTTAAAAAAAGGAAAAAGGAGGCATTTATCTTTGCCTTTGAAGTTTTTGAAAAACTAACTACCCCCCCACACACACCTCAATTTTTTGTTGAAATGGAAAGGTTTCTTGATTATATGGGCATTGCACCTTTATATTATAAAGGCATAGTACCTTTTTGTTGCTACGAGTATATATATGCTCTAGCTAAAAGCAACTTAGTGAAAAAAATGATTTATTTGGCTTACACTTCCTGGTTATGGAGGAAAGGCAAGGCAAGAACTCAAACAGGAGCTTGAATCAGGAATCATGGTGGGTGGGATATACTGTTCACTCTCTGACTTGCTCAGGTTCAGTGTCAACTAGTTTTCCTGTACTGCTTAGGGCCACTTGCCCATGAAAAGGTGTTATGCCCAGATCTGCAAAGTCCCCCAAAAACCAACAAAAAGACTGAGTTCCATATGTAAAAGCAAAGAGCCTTTATTTTATAAAAGTTTGCAAAATCGGTCTCTTGGTGTGTCTAAAGTATTGGAATAATCGGAGAGCCCCAAGCTCAGTTAGAGTTGAGTTTTTATAGTAGAAAAGGTGGGGGTGGTGTGTGTATGGGGAATTTCTAAGGTTCAGGACCCCTGATTGGCTGACATTTGTCTAGAGGTGTCCTGGTAAGTATGTGCTGGAAGGTGACCCTATCTACAAAGGTTGGAAAGTTAGACATTTCTTTGGATGGTCTATTCTTGGGTGGTGCCTGGGTAATCTCAACTTGTGGTCCTTCCTGGAAGCAGGCATTGCCTCAGGGGAGACTACTGAGCTGCAGGCCTCCAATCCATAGCTGAGTCCTGCTTTGGCAGGTGATAATGGTTGGAAGAACTTCCTTTGGGTGGTCTGTTTCTATTAAGCTTTTCATGGCTGGCTCCTACAAAGGCACTGCCCACCACAGGCTTTACCCTCCTACGTAGACAAAGCAAATGAAACAAACAGTACCTCACAGACAACCTGATAAAGATAATTACTTAATTGGCCATTTTCTTTCCAGGTGACTCTTGGTTGTATCAAGTGGACAATTAATGTTAACTAAGATGGAATGTAATGATAATACTAAGAGGCATCTGGCAGGGCTGTGGTGGCGCACGCCTTTAATCCCAGCACTTGGGAGGCAGAGGCAGGCGGATCTCTGTGAGTTCGAGGCCAGCCTGGTCTACAGAGCTAGTTCCAGGACAGGTTCCAAAGCTACAGAGAAACCCTGTCTCAAAAATACAAAAAAAAAAAAAAAAAAAAAAAAAAAAAGACATCTGAAAAAGGCAGAACTTAACAGTTTTGGGATTTTCAGAGTGTGCTTTGGCCACCACCACATTAAAGGTATTTGTATGAAAAAAAATCATATATGAAATAACAATTAATTCTTATTTCTTCTTCTTATGGATGCAAAAGTAGCATTAGCTGGTGGCTGAGAAAAGATGACACATAAAAGTTCTTGAATTCTTCCATGTTATATGATTTAATTTTCCCCAAAATTACCACTCAATTTCTGTCTTTCCAAACTGAAGTGTGTGTGTGTTTGTGTGTGTGTGTGTGTGTGTGTGTGTGTGTGTGTGTGTGTATGTCTGTGTGTCTGTGTGTGTGTTGCACCTAATTACTCTGGAGAGAAAGCTCATGAAAAGTTCTTTCCAGTTCACCTCAGCTAGTTCACCTCAGGAAGACACAATGAAGGTGGGCTGCTCATCTTAGCTCTCATTGGAGGACAAAGACTTGGGCTGAAGGACAATGCTGATTCCTCTGTATCTTGAACAGGACCACCACTTCATTTTACAGTAAAGGAGAAAATTTTTTCAAAAACTAATTTGCTGTTCACTTTCACTTCTGGTAAGTCTGATATTTAAACCATGTTTATAAAACTAATGAGTTATGAATTTCTTTGGCTAGAATCTTATTCAATGGTTATAAAACAGAAACCACTGATAGTTCCCTTGGATAGCAAATCTTTTTTCACCTTTTCTTTGTGGCCATCTTAAACAAATCCATTTCAAAGTCTCTGTAATGACTAATCAAATTTCTATATATCCCGAAAATATGTTTTCTTCCTACAGCAGAGGCATAGCTATCACATACAAGAGAAGTAGGGAATATGGGGACATTTACCAGTTTTAGGGAGGTAAGTCATTTTACTATGTTCACGAGGCCTTTTAAAGACTAGTGAACCTTTATACTTACTTCTGAAAAAGCAAATAAAAATTGAATGTTGAAGTTAGTTATTTAGTCAGCAGATGTGCAAATTTTTTACATCTCTTTCCCATAATCTAAATTTGAAAACACTCAACATAATATATTATTTGGGCTTCTAAAATATTATTTACTAATCATCAAAATTCAGAGTGGTAGTTTTAAAATTTTTAATTCCATGTTTCCTCTAGCCACATGTATTGCCTGTCTAAACTTCTTTTGAAATTGGTAATCTCTATTATACTTCTTTGAATTTAACTGAAGACAAAATAGCTTGCTTTCGGATGTCTCCATATAATTACAATTTAATTTTGTCTGGTTGATATGCTAAAGATAATGGCTTCTATTTTGCAAAACGAGACCCAGCTCCATGCAGCACCGCCGCCAGAGCCTCTTTCCAATGCAGAAGCCAACTGTTCCCTCATTCCTGCGGAGTGCATGCTTTCAGATTTTGGCGGCATTTCCACGGCTCCAACAGAATGAACATTTCTCTCCATTTCTATAAAAACGCTAGCTTACCTCCTCAGTGATGTGCACTGAGCAGAGTCCTCCATGATACACTGGAACAGAGAGCAAGCTGGGGGTTCTGAATTGCCTCAAGACTGGCACTGTGCTGGAGAACATTAGTTTTTACCCCCT
The DNA here is from genome assembly GCF_000317375.1 of Microtus ochrogaster. Classification (NCBI taxonomy): domain Eukaryota; kingdom Metazoa; phylum Chordata; class Mammalia; order Rodentia; family Cricetidae; genus Microtus; species Microtus ochrogaster. The sequence continues at coordinate 71,208,462 of NC_022009.1, forward strand.
TTTACTCTATTGCCTTTAAAAGTATGGCCATTGCTCTGACCTAATTGCTGCCATAATCTGACCCACCTCTAATAAATGTTCAGCATCACCATTTCTTTTCCCATGATCTGAATCTCACACCGCAGAGGCATAGCATTCATTGTACCCCCATAAACCATAAAGCCCCTCCACTCGCAGATTGTTATCTAGGGTCATGTTCCAGTCAAAAAGGTTTTTTTTTTTTTTTTTTTTTTTTTTTTTTTTTTTTTTAATCCAGGTCCTGTCTGGGAGCTGTTCTTGTCAGACTTATGCATCTTTTGGTTTCAGCATCCCTGCCAGTGGAATGAAAAGCTTTGCATACTGATCTAGAAAGTCATTGTTGCATTTAAAGGCAGAGCAACAGTGTTGGCAGATGCTGTGGTTTTGAAAAGCATCGGAATAAGAGACACAAAACTGAACAAGGAATGCTCAGACTTTAGGCAACTAAGAACAAAATTAAATTCAAGCTTACTTCCATAAATCTACCTGATTGGTTCTAGAGAAATTTAAAAATAATAAAATGTTAATTAATTCCAGAGCATTTTTTAAAAATCGATTTTCTTTATTTCTGTTTTCTTCCTTCGTAATTTGGATTTGAGGTCATTTAAAAAGAGGTAGCAACTCAATAAAGTGAAGCTTATGAATTCAGCTAATAACAAAGCAAGAAAACAGTGAAATAAGCCAATGCCACAATCGTAATTGTCTGCTATGAGCGAGAGCCCAACTTACCTGAGCACATGCATAGAGAGAATGCAGAAATATGACAAGAGGTAGAAAAGACTTCCCTAAGACTTCAGCATCCAGAGAGAAATCTGGGTGAAGGAGCTGGGAGCAAGTGAAGATTCCCTTAGGCTTTGACATAAAACAGAAGAAACACATAAAAAATCTAGGGCAACGTGAAAACCCATGTGGCCAATCTCCCTTTACTTCCTGATTGCACATACACGAGTAGCTGCCTCTGGCTGCTGCCTTTTTGATTTGCCCATCATGAAGGACTTTACTCTTGAAGAGTCAGAATGAGCCTTCATTAAGTTACTAAAAGAAAATAACCAATTAAACTAATAAAAACTCTCAACATTTTAAAATAATCCCATCCACTCTAAACTTAAGACAAAGTAAGAGAAACAGGTGAACTTAGGGTGATCTTTTGGAAGAACGGTGACTGTGCTTTGTTAACTAACAGCTGAGTCTTACTCCTCTCTCAATCTGCGCGTTACTGATTTCTGAGATACAATAAAAACACAAAACCTATTCTATTTTCATGTGTGCTATTTATAACTTAATAATTTGTCTAAAATGGTTTAATGACTCTACCACTTTTTCATCATTACACTTGACAGGTGCCAAAATGATAAACTGGCTGAAAATATGACCCATGTGATAATTGTTTTAGTCTCACTAACTTGACAAATAATGTAATGAAAATCATGATTTAAAATTCAGAATAGAGCTTGTGAAACATGGTATCAAGTACTGTATCAAATGCTTGAGCATGTTTTTAATTGGCAAAACTTTAATGCCATTAAGAGTTTTGCATATGCTTCAGCTAGCTTTTGTGCAGTTGAGAAAAAAAAACCCTCAACACCCATCTGTCACTGTGAGTGGAGCACATATGGTAACTGAGGACCTTAAAATACATCAGATGTGGCTTCTATTATTCCAGTCTCTTTGGCTCCAAAAGGAGTTCAGCCACCTTGATATTGCTTTGGCTTTTAGAAGTTTAATTTTGCCAATTAAAATTGTTATTTTATGAGTAACTATGACAATTCCACTTGTGTTCCTCTGCTGGGTTATTAATAGTCATTAGAAAAAAATTCTGAGCTCATGTAAACTCTATCTGAATTCATGTTTTTGAACTCTTACAGGCAATAGATCTGCTTTCAAGTAGATGTCCTTCTCAGATGAGCAAGTGATCATTGTCTGCAGGGACCATTTATATGTGCCTTCTGTCCTTTCTGGAACTGTCCTAACTTGACTTACAGTTTACCGTATCAAGCTTAACTGAAGAAGCGATCCAATTCCCCAGGTATTGAAAGTCAGAGCACTAATGTGAATTTTATAAAGATATTTTTGACATGAAAAGGGATGTGTTCAATCAGTTTTCCTTCATCTAACATTACTAAGTGGCTACTTAACAGCAGAGACTGTACTCCAAACCTCATTGAAGAAATAGAGATTCAACTGGACATAAAAATGCTGTGGGATATAGTCTCTCTCTCTTTCTCTCCCACCCCATCTCCCTGAACACACAGAGTTAAATGAAAATATATTTCTTAAACTTGAGTGCTAAGCATGTTTTTATGTAACCTCGAATGGGCAATGAGGCTATTCTGGTCTCTTCCTGCTATTCGTGCTTCAGTGTTGTAGCATAGCTGGGACCCTGGCTGAACGTGATAGAAACTTTCCAGATGGCTTCTCTAGGGCACCAGCCTTAGGAAGTGCATGGATCAGAAGAGGTTCAATGTTAGGATCAATCATGGTTTAGATCATAGAGAAATCCAAGTGAGCATGTACACTGTGTGTGTGTGTGTGTGTGTGTGTGCATGCATGTGTGTTCATTTGTTCATTTGTTTGTGCTTCTATAACAATAACTGAAATGGGTAATTTATAACTAATGCACCTTCATGCTCACAGTTCTGAAAGCTGGCAAGTCTAAGACTGAAATCAAAATACCAGAGCAGTTGATGTCTGGATGGGTTACTTTCTGTTTTCGGGGGAAATGGAATGGAGGAAAGAGTGGAATGATAAAGACAGTGCTGTCCTCAATCTCTTCAGTAAAGACTAAGCTATTCGCAGGGCAGAATCTGTGTGATATGGTCACTTCTCCACATTCCCATGCTATTATGATTACAGTTGATATGAAGCTCTAACATGGGGATTTTGAAGGGTACATGCACCTAAACTGTAGCAGCGAGCATGTGATTAAAGGATCGCAAATTGCACATGTGTACTATAGGTGAAAAAATTTGATGCTTGTGTTATGAGTTTATCATTACTTCTGTCTTCATTCCCTTCTAACATGTAAGAATATTTTCCCTTGTATCATTGACTTCTTGATAAAGAGATTGTGGAAAGGCCTGTTCCCTATGAATTAGACTTATAACCAGCTTTCATACTTAGCTCCATACACTTCAGTCACACCATATTGATAATAACCTAATGGATATTATGATTGTCAGATCCTGAAGAAATTAGTACAAATAAAATGATTGACTGATGTTGCATGGAGGGCCCGCTTGTTCACCCCGGCCACCTGGCTAACTTAGTCCCAAAATAACCACACAGAAATTATATTAATTAAAACACTACTTGGCCCATTTGCTCTAGCCTCTTATTGGCTAACTCCCACATCTTGATTTAACCCATTTCTATTAATCTGTATATCGTCATGTGGCAGTGGCTTACCAGGAAAGATTCAGCATGTCTGACTCTGGCGGCTCCATGGTGGCTCTCCCTCACTCTGCTTTCTTCCTCCCAGAATTCAGTTCTATCTTCTCTGCCCACCTAAGTTCTGCCCTATCAAGCCAAGGCAGTTTCTTTATCCATTAACCAATGAAAGATGCACATAGACAGAAAGACCTCCCACACCAGAATAAGGTTAAGGTGACTAAAACAGTTATTCTCTGTTTAGAAGATGTAAAGTTTCAATCCAAGTTCATTTAACTTTTCACTGAAGAGAATTTTAAGATAATTAGAAAATACATAAAAATAGAAAGCATTAAAATACTTAACAATTTAAGGAATCTAAAAGCACCATTTCTTGCACAACTATAGCAATTCATTAACATTGATAAGAGAATGGTGTCCATTAAACTCTGAGAGCAAGAAACCAAGTTGAAAAAATGCTGGTAAACACCAGAATTTATTTTTAATGAGTGGTAAAGGGTTCTTTGTGTCTATGTAAGGTGAATAATCAGAGGGAATAGCTTTTAATTCTAAATGTGGGATCTTAGTTGGCTTGGGATATACATAAAACCCTCTTCCAACAATCTCCTTGGTAACTGGGTTCTTACTTGCATGTGCTGTGCACACCACATTTCTGCCAATATACCTGGCAACATGTTAACCACCTGGGACCCTTACTTACATCAGGGGAGCTGCTTTAGACAATGACATAAAATTACTACCTTTAACAACCACTTGATAACATCATATTTCTATTTAAATGTATATTGGAACCATTGCACAAACGAAGAGAGAGAGAAAGAGAGAGAGAGAAAGAGAGAGAGAGAGAGAGAGAGACTAACCAATCTGGGCTAGACTAGTTTTAGCTGCATGAGTGACATGGCTGAACTCTCAGGGAGAATGGATTATCATCTTGTACCTGTGTGTAATTGAGTATGCATATAACTAAAAGAAATGCTCTATGTGAAAAAGATGTACACAGTGAGCAACAGCTTACAAAATTCAAGCCTGTCAATCAGAGCAGAGATTCATCAGCTTTATCGTCCTTGGCAACTGAACCCCCTCCTCTTGCATTCCATACATGAAAGCCCCAAACAACAAATGGGGCCCTTGAGTATCATCACCCATGTGATCTGTCATCACTCCTGGCCATTTTGAAGTCAACCTGGATTGCACAGATGAGACCTTGTCTCAAAAACCAAACAGCACACAGCTAGAATTAATTTCTTGCTACTCTCAATACAGATGAGTCACTTCACATTAGAAATTTCTATGCTGCAGCAAGTTTCACCATCAGGAAAGTATCTTAGTAAGACCTTAGGCTCTGCATCCAAACCTCAGCTGTTTGACATGTCTACACATATCTGTGCAACTATTCTCTGATTCAGTATCTTCGTGTGGATGAGAGGCAGCAGTTTAGGACTTTCATTCACTAATGGGGGCAGCACAAGTAGAATGTGCCATGCCACACCTGACATACAGGTAACAAATAAAATTATTGCTAATTTTTATTCAAACACAATAATCCTAAAGAGAAAACAATCTTCATTTTCTAGACCATGATATAATAGTTCATAACAGTCCCTTTTCTGTCTTCTCTCTCTTTCTCTCTCTCTCACACTATATGTATGTGTGTGTGTATATATATATATATATATATATATATATATTTAACTTAAACAAATTACTCATATAAAATAATATAATTTAGATATTATCTATGTGTGTAAAGTCATGCTCTATATTCTTTGATTTCAAACAACAAGAGACTATCCCCAAAGTATTACAACTGTATTGAACATGTACAGATTTTGGGTTCTTATCATTATCCCCTAAATAATAGAAGACACCAGCTAGTTTCATAGCCCTCCCATTGTTTTCGGTATTATCCTTTAGAGATGATTAAATGTATATGTCCACAGGCTGTAATTAGACTCAATATTTATGTAAGAGATCTGAATATCTGGACTTACTCCTTTGTGGTTACTTAGGGTTCATTGCTGTTGCTAAAATTAATTCCCTGGTAGAGATACATGCAATATCTGCCTTTCCACCTAATGTTTCTACCACAAACAAAAGTGTGATTCCACCAAAGTTCACTCAGAAAGCAAACAGACAAACAAAATTAAAAAGCAAAGAATTGATTAGGCTCCCTTCCAGAGCAGTGGGTGAGGAGTTACAGACCGGAACATAGGTGACCGCTGCACTAGACGGTCTGCAACTAAGAAGGATGATGGTTTCATTGATCAAACTCTCTCTGCATCCTTCTCCCACTATGTGCTCTATATCCTCTCCCAAGCCGTGTGCTATCAGGGAAGAATTACACACACGGGTTGGGAGGAGAGGCTGGATACTCAGAAGAGGGTATCCTGATTCCTTCTTCTGGGGGTGGGGGGATAAATAGTCAAGAGACCAAGCTATCTTTCCACAACAGGCCCAGAGAAATCCTGGAGACCTTGCAGTTTAGCTCGGAGAACAGAGTTGCACAACATTGCAGGCACCTAAGTGAATAGGATGGGAGTTTGAGTGCAAACTGCAAACGAAACTAGAAATCTGACAACAGCTGATGCAGCTAAAGAATAGATGGGCTTCACAGTCATTCCTTCATCAATTTAGAACTGTCGATGCAGCCTATTGAAAGTGGCAGCCCCTTTTTCTGCCATCAGAATGGTAAGGAGACTGCTACCCTGTGACTAGTTATAATCATCAGAAGGGGGCAAAGGCTCTTGTGGTGGTGGCGCACTCCTTTAATCCCAGCACTCTGGGCAGAGGCAGGCAGATCTCTGCGAGTTCAAGACCAGCCTGGTCTACAAGAGCGAGTTCCAGGACAGGCTCCAAAGCAACAGAGAAACCCTGTCTCAGAAAAATAAAAAAAAGGACAATGCCAAAATTATACTTAAGACATATTTATTTTTTTAACAAAAATGGCATTTTTAACTTGAGAAATAACCAATAACCAGAAAAACAGTATAGAAGTATTTCAAATAATTATCTGTATAATGTTACTATTTTGGTAATACAAAATCTGGTTATATTTTATATTTGAAGTATTATCTTTAGAAGAATTGGGCCTATGGCAGTACACAGTAAGTTGTGTAATTCTAACATGTTAATTGTGTAATTGGCTAGTTTTTGTTATTTTCATTTATAATTGACTAACTCTACAGACAGTTTGGGCATTCAAAAGAATGTGGGACTTACCAGGCTATACATTTAATTGGCAAAAGAGATTATAATAAATTATATTGGAAGGTTTGTCAATCAGAGCATTGGGAAACTTTAATAGGAAATAGGAGATAAGTCAAATTGTAAACAGAGTTTATGACTTTTTTTTTTTTTTGGTTTTCGAGACAGAGTTTCTCTGTGGTTTTGGAGCCTGTCCTGGAACTAGCTCTTGTAGACCAGGCTGGTCTCGAACTCACAGAGATCCGCCTGCC
>NC_022009.1:71215421-71227589 GCF_000317375.1 Microtus ochrogaster
TCCGCCTGCCTCTGCCTCCCAAGTGCTGGGATTAAAGGTGTGTGCCACCACCGCCCGGCTGAGTTTATGACTTTTAAAAAGTATTTTGGAAATGGAACAAACTTAATATCTTAATGCTTTATAAGGTTCTTGTTGAATTTTCCATGTTTATAAATAGAAATAAAAAAGATATGCAGGAGTAAGTTAAATACTTAAGAAAAAACAGGAGAGGCCCCAGCGGTTGAAGTTTACGATCCTAGCATTAGAAGACATATTCAGGAAGGGTTGAGTCAAAACAAGTCTGGAGAATACTGGCTCCAAGGCAAAGCAAAGCCCCAACATCATTACATTCAGAATTTTAGCATTTATGGGTTTGATTAGGCAGTCATCTTTCTTTAGTGATTCAATGGCTTTTAAACGCACGCGCAGACACACAACCACACACACACACACACACACACACACGCACAGGTACAGGCACACACACACAGGCAGAGACAGAGACAGGGAGACAGAGACAGGGAGACAGAGAGAGAGAATCTCACATCTTTAATGGCTGAATTACTCAGTTCGGTTCTCATTTTTGTTGTCGTTTGGTTTGTTTGTTTTGTTTAAAAGGTGATTGATGCAGTGAGCAGAAGTGGGAGCCTTGGACGCCATTCTCCGAGGTTGCTAGCTCGGGCAGGGCGGGCATTAACCGGCTTTCTAGCACACACACCTGCAGCTAGGGCTGTGGGCGCCCAGAGACACAGGCATTCCTTCCCTCCCAGGTGCAGGAAGCCGGGTCCTGGGGCCGCCTTGATGACCCACCCACCCTGGCTGGACCCCTTGCCCAGCGCCCTCCCCACCTGAGCACCGCGAACTGTCAGCGGCCCCTGATTTATACGACCGATTTACCTTCTGCAGGGTGTAATTATGCTCATAGTTAAGAATTAATCAGGTGAAAGAATTATGGAATAATTATTCTCCGGACTTTGAAGGACAAACTAAATGGAGTCGTACAGTGCAGCGCCCACCCGGAGTTCTGGGGGTGGGAGGAGTTTTCTCAGCTAGCTGTGGCCTTTGTAAAAGAGAGATCTCTCCAGAAGGATAATTCTTTTTCTTCCGACATAAAAGGGGCTGGTGGAGGTTAGGAAAGAATAAAACAAAAGCAAAAGCGCACCCTTCCAGGGTGGGTTTTCTGCGTGCCTGACTGCAGTAGCCCAGCGGCGCTGGTGGCGCAGTCCGCATTGCGGAAGCACAGCATTGTTTCTGTTCAAGGTCCGCCTCTCAAGAGTGGCTCGGCTGACTTTCATTGTGTGAACTATGCACTGATTAGACAGATGCTCACTCCCGCATTTTCTTTGTGGGGAGAGGGTCTGCTAGCTGGTTCAGTTTATTTCCCAAATTGTTGCAGCCTTGTCCTCCTCCCACATCCATTTCAGAACCCATGTCCCACTTGGTAGAATTGTGAGACCCCTATGAGGGCTTCAAAGCGTCCCATGAAAATAACCTTACAATCAGATCACATGTTTTTGAGGAAACGTGACTGCCACAGAAGCAGGGGTAGGAGCAGGCTGAATGAGATTATCGGTATTTTTTATTATGCTGTACTTGAAGCAGTGCGTACCATTTCCCTCACAAGATGCCATAAATCATCACAAGGCTTCCTAATCCAAAGGAAGGTCCTCTGCCTGTTTTACCCCCTAAAGCCTGTTTTGTTAATCATTTAATACGTTACAACAGCTGAGGTCTGGACAGATAGTTCTGTAAATAAAGGAGCTTGTCGCTGTGTCTGAGTACCAGAGATGCCCCTTCATCGAATCCACACAGTGGGAAGAAAGAACTTCAGCAACTTACCCTCCCCTGCTCACATGTGAGCTGTGGTGCACAATGAATGAATAAACGAATGACCCAACAAACAACCATTTAATCTAAGAACACAAATAGCATATAATACATTCTGAAAGGCCCAAACCAATCTTGTATGGCTTCAGCTTCCTGGGTCCTCCATGCCTTTTCCCTTATTTTTGAAAGCTTCCCCTATTAGACCTTGCATTGCCCTCTTGGCGAGGCTGTGGAGATTCCCAATTGGATAACTTATGGCCTTGAAAACATCTTATTTTCATGAGCTGGACATCAGTCCTTAGTTTCCTACTAAGCAGAAGTTAGACCTTAGAAGGAAATTGAAAAAAAAAAATTAAGGAGCTGCCTAAAGGTAGAAATAGTATATTCCAGAATTCTACAGACCAAATAGTGCCCCTGTGGTATTTCTTCTGTACAGTTACGAAAGAGAAAAGAGAAAACCTGCCCATGGTGCAGGTTTAAATGAAATAAGCACAGGAGCTCCTACAGGCAATAAATCTTCAAGCATGTTCCTCACAGTCGGCCATGGGGCTGCATTCTCACCTAGTTCTTCAAAACTGACTTTCCATTCAACCACAGAATTCTGCTCTGCATCCTGCCAAGAGACTGATTCCCCAAACCTGAGCCCACCACAAGCCTATGGTGATCTCAGGACCAGAGCAAGGGGAAAGAAGGGTGTTATCAAACTCTCGACACCAAAGACCTGTCAGGAGGTCTCATGCAGGCAGACACACTGTGGAGGATGGCTCCTATCTCGCCATTCCTGCCCCCTCAGATTCCTGTTCCATCTTATCTGTCATTGACTTTTTCGTTTTTCTTCTATTCCTCCCACCATACTGTTCCACAAAGACAGGCACCTGCACTTATCGTATGGCACTGTGGAAGAAATCAATATCCCTGACTGAGAATCAGGAGCCAGGTTTTGGTTCTGGTTCTGGCTCTGATTTGATTGGGCCCTGGTCTTGAGCATCCGGCTGGTCTTGAGCATCCCTTTGGTGTCTTTGGACCTCTGTTTCTGGGCCAGCACATTTTTTTGCCTAGAATATAATTCTCTTGAGAAGATGTATTGAGTAATTCAGTATATTCTCTTTTCTCAGGAACCTGCCATGCACATGGATGCCTAGTGACAATGACATCTTGCACACTTGACTTAACTGAGAGTTTCCTAGGCTAATCTGACAAGAGACTGTGTTAACATTTTAAAGTATATGGCCAAATATAATGGAGAAGCCACCACAATCTAAGGAACTCACTGTGGTAAATGCAGGACTCAATGAACCTTCTCTAGGTTCATTTGTTTTGTCTCTGCATATGGAATCTACAGCTACCCAGACTGTGGCAAAGCAGAAAGCACAACATATTGTTTTAATTATGTGTAATTATTGTGTCATTATACTTACTGGTTTCCTGAGCACTAATGAAATATATGAAAAGTAAACAAGCTAAGATGTATTTTGTTTGTCTTTTGTTGTGGTGAGAGGAGGTTTTTCCTAGGAGACCAGGCTGCTGTGGAACATGTGAGCCTTCTGCTTCAGTATCTCACAAATTTGATGTCAGACATTTGCCTCCCCATTTATGTTTTGATAAGACCAGGTTAATCTCAAGTGATCATCACCGTACTTTCTTGACCCCCTTCTCTAGACTAACCTAGAACTTACCATTTGGCTGCCAAGAAGATTTCATTTCTGCTATTCATTTTTTTCAAGTATTAAGCTGTTTAGAATCTAAACCTCATTGGCTGAAGAATCTTTCTCAAAAGAGAAAAGCATTCTAAAGATCCCGAGCAAAAAGACAAAAATACAAAGAAAACATATTCAAATACTTCAATACATTTATCAAAATGTTTAAAAATATGCAATATGTGTGCCTCTAGATGACAAGATTTAACAATTACTTTAATAGTTGCTATAACTTCAAAGTGATAAACATCAATTTCTATAAAATCATAAATTTTAAATGGTACAGAGTAAAAATTTATAATCATTGTGCTTATTGCAGACTATCCCTCCCAAAGACAGGCACAGCAATATGAATAAAGAAGCTGGAAGATAGTGCAAGCCGGGTACCCCGTCAATCCCAGCCTTTGAATCTGCCTGTGCCCATACATATCATTAAAGAAAGAGCAACCATCTTGACTGTCTTATGCACAAGTCCCTGACCTACATGATGAACGGACATAAGAAAAGTCTTGTTTTATGTTGCTAAATTCTGTAATATTTGTTCTATGGATGATGAGTATAAAATGTACTAAAATAAAACAAATATTATCCTAAAAATGGTTGTCCTATGTGAAGTTCTAAGGCTCGGGACAGGAGGTCCAAGAGAGGACAAGGTCTTGCTGTCTATTTGGGTAACTGGATAGTGTCACCACTGGGGGAGGTGAAAACTAAATTATCAGCTAGAATTTTTTGAGCTCAGGAAGGTAGAGAGTATGAGATAGATTTAGGCACACTCACGTGCTTGTGAACATTCACTCAAATGATCAAACTGCAGATCAGGAACTCAACATAATAAAATAATAATAATAGTAACAATAATAACAAATTTATGTTGGAGATGAAGTCTGGGGATAAGTGTGTGTATGAAGTAATGAAAGCTTTTACCATGGTGGTACATAGCACATAACAAGAAAAATCTGTAAACAAGGAAACTAAGAGAATAGAAAAGAGATGAAAAAAAATTGAGAAAGAAAAATTTTATCATATATATATTCTTTCACAGTCTCAGATATTTTAATACTGGGTTCTTCCACTAAGACTATCTTCTGGACATACAAATAGCTTATGAGAAGGAAAAGAGTGTGAAAATCGCAACTGAGCTTAACTAGATGATTTTAAAACACTGCTGATTCTGGCGATTAGGAGAAAACAAATTGTCGATCTTTCCCTTCCCAGAATACGCAAAAGGTTTGTCCGTTATGGCCACACCATCGATGACTAGATGAGCCTACGATGGCCAACTGAGAGTTAAACTGTGCCCCTGGGAGTGTGGTGGTAAGCCAGTAAGGGTTGGTTTGCAAGGAACTCCTTGTCCTGTGGTTCTGTGGTTGGCTGCTTAGCCGTTCCCTATTCCTGCCGCTCAGGGGCTGTTGTGGTTTGTGGTCTTCCTCACTCGGCGATTTTTTTTTAAATAGTTTGTGGTTTTACACTTCTTTCACTTTAAATCGTCCTTGCCGCTGCGTGCAGGCCTGCTCCAAGGACCTATGACAGTTCTCTGTCACTGTCCTTACTGGCCTCTTGGGTTGCTTTAGTCTCCCTTCTGAGTGTCACAGTTTTCTCTATCAGCTGCAACGAATTATGATGCCCTTAACTGCTTAAAAATAAGATAAATTTTTTTCTCTTACAGATCTAAAGGTGACAAACTAATTAATGAAAGCCCAGACGGCATGTCAGTTTTAGTTTAACTCAAGCCCCTGGCATGGCCTTGATAACGGTGTGGATATGAGTACCTGAGGATGGTATGGAACAAAAATCACATCACTTTAAACATGCATGGATTGCTTTGTGCAAAGTGCTGGTCTGAAACAGGCAGAGAAGGGTTTAGGTATGCATAAGACCCAGTCTCTTACTGCCTCTGAGCCTCAGGGCTGCCTTCAGGCTTGGCGGATCTCTTACATTTGATCTGAGCCCCAAGGACTCTGAAGCCTTGCTGTGTCTGGTTTTCCTTTTTTTCCCCTTACTCCTAGGCATCAACTTTTTTATTATAAGGGCCTTCATCCTGAGTTCATCCTTCAGGTCTGTTTCCTCTTTCCCAACCTTGCCAGCATCTATTCTCCTGGTTTCCCATGGGGGGGTTATGAATTGACAGAGGGTTACACAGAAACAAGAATATATCTAAATATGAGAATTACAGAATAATATTTCTATTAGGATTTACTGAGATCCACCTGCACACCCTCTTAGCAGATTTCTATTACTAGCCTTGTTCAAGTGTTTGAAATTCAGGAGCCTAGCTTGACAGTCTTGAGGAGTTATTTATTTTATAGTGCTATAAATTATTTTGAATATGTTTATATATATACATATATATAAAGAATTAAGAATAAATATCTAATTTAAAATTAAGGAGACAAACTGGAAGGATATTTTGGTGGCCTTTGGTGCATCTTTATGTCAGTGATACTCTGAAAGAGTTTGTGATCCTGGGTCTAAATCTCTCACATTCTAGATGAAACCCAAATGTAATGCAAGATTAAAGCTTAAGTTTCCCAGCATGGCTCAGGACTTGTTCCTCTAAAGCATGCCAGGGACTTTCCTCTTTCTTTTGCAAGGTCCCTGTCATGTTCTGGGGAGAGCCCTTCCCGACCCCTATCGTGATTAATGTGTCTTCTGAAGCATGCGGTCTGATTATGACCTGTGTTGTTATATTTAATTACAAATCTCATCACGGCCTGGCCATGGCACTGGGCAGCTCTCCCCACAGTCACCTTTGCGGGATCTGACTGCCTCAAGGTCTGTCTTTATGATTTACTCTAAATTGTTTTAGAATCATAGACTTCTGGAGCTCGAAGGGAGGTTAGAGATCATGAAGTTCAATCTCCTCATTTTACAGATAAAATTACAGAGGCCCAAGGAGAGTAAGTCATCATCCAAAGGTCATTTAGTAGATAAGGGACAAAACATGGGAGACCGATTCCTCAGTGGCTGTTGTCTCTGTGCCAGGCTACCCCTGCTGGGCAACACAGTGTAAAACACTGTCTGCCCCCTCCCTAGCTCTACACTACACAATGACAGATTCATGACACCCACAGGTTTATTATCTTAACTCCTCTGTGCTAAGTTAGTCACCAATTCAGTCAGAAATGTGGAGGTTTTGGGGAGATTGGAGGAAGATACTTAATGGGATTGTTCACCTGTGTGGCCCTAGCTATTGCCCATAAACGGTTGCAGACTGACCAGTCTGCAACATCAAGGAAGACCTGAACTTAAATGAAAGTACCGGTGGTCAAATAACATCAAATCCTGACATAGGAGCAGAGAAACCCTTTTGAAAGTTGTATTGCGATAGAGGATTATTGCTGTGGGACAGAGAGGCTGCTGTAATAGTGGAAGGGGTGAGAGCAGAGGGGGCATTTAGAAGGTTGTGTGCCAAAGGCCTTGTGCATGTTGGAGCCATTAAAGCCTGAGAGCACAAGGTGTTAGGACCTGATGTGTAGGAATAGGTTTGGACAACTGTTAGGAAAACATTTCACTTCTACCCCAGTACTCTGCTAATTTTCAGGAGGGTTCTGGAATCAATTCCTCCAAAGCAGGCTTTGGGTACAGGAGAGTTGAACCCAGTGTCTTGTGTGCAGAGAAGTCTATGGTTACTGGTATGGTGTAGGAGTTCCTTCTGTTTTTGTGTTGCTTTCATTGGTTAATGAAAAAGGAATCTGTCTTGGCCTAGTTGATAGAGTGGAAATTAGGTAGGTGGAGAAAACAGAACTGAATGCTGAAAGGAAGAAGTGCAGAGTCAGAGATGCAATGGATCTTCTCCCTGAGGCAGACACTGGTTAGAATCTTACTGGTAAGCCACAGTCATATGGCGATACATAGATTAATAGAAGATGTAAGAATTAGCCAATAAGAAACTAGAGCTAATAGGCCAAGCAGTGTTTTAATGAATACAGTTTCTGTGTGGTTATTTGGGGTGTAGCTAGCCGGGGAGCCGGGATAAACAGCAGCCCGTCTCCTTTGTAACACCGGTAGGCCAGATTTTCAAATATTTTGTCCAAACATATTTTGGTCAATAAAGACAGTTTAGTATAAGATTCCTAAGACAAATAATAGAAGTTCAGCAGGTTTCTGCCTAACTTGGATGGATGCAAACATGGAATTTACCTGTGGGAGGCTTACCTGGGTCAAAGGTGGAAGGGTATTTCTTTGTTGCAAGTCATTTCTTAGAAAACATACAAAGGGATCCTTCTTCATCAAAACTCTTCCCAGAAGCCCAGCACTGGTGTGGGAAGCCCTTATTTATATGTGTTGCTTTTATCGGTTAATGAATAAAGAAGCTGGCTTGGCCTGTGATAGGACAGAGTAGAGCTTGGTAGTGGGTACACCAAACTGAGAAAGAAGGCAGGATCACGAGAAGCCATGGAGCTGCCAGAGGAGAAAGATGCTAGTCATCAGTTAGAACCTTGCCAGTAGACTATGAGCCTCCTAGTAAAATATAAAATAATAAAAATGGATTAACCAAATATATAAGAGCTAGCTAGCAATATGCTTAAGTGATTGGCCAAGCAGTTATTTAAATAATATAGTTTCTGGGTGTCTGGGCAGCCAGGAACAAACAGATTGGACCTCCCCCAACATAGCACTTTGATAAAGTTTAACATGTCTGTGATTAGTAACATTAGTTTTCTCATATCACATTGACTTATTTCTTATTTTTCACAGAAGATGTAATGACTGGCATTGAATTTGAGAAAGTTCATATACTAATCAGCATCTTACAATTCTGTATCTTTTTTGTTTATTTGTTTGTTGTTTTTTGGAGACAGGATTTCTCTGTGTAGCCCTGATTGTCCTAGAACACAGTCTGTAGACCAGGCTGTAGATCAAACTCAAAGATCCCCTGCCTCTGCCTCCTGGATACTGGGATTAAGGGCATGGGCCACCACTTGCCTGTCTTGTCTCTTTCTTTTTAACATCGGTAAATGTTAAAGTAAATCTTACTTATTCCATGTAGTCTATAATAAGAACATAAGGAGATATAACTACTGTATTTATTTTACTCATATGTAATAAATAGTGCCTCAAGGTAAGTTGAATCTGTAGGCTCTAAATGTATGAGGTTTTGACTGTGTAAAGTACAGTGTAACCTTGAATTTGCCTTAGAAATAGGTCATCCATGAATACTAATTTATAATATCGTCTTGCAAGTGCTATGCATTAAGTCCTATTTAATGTGAGGCTGCCGAGTCCCTTGCAGCTAATTCTAGGGCCAGAAGGGTGAGTGACAGCATTGATTCTACTTCCGTAGAAGTTCCCCAGCAGTCATCAGGAGAGGCGTGCTGATTCCCACTGCTCGCGCCTGAGAATCACCGTGGAGAATCTGCAGTTATGTAAAAGGTATTTGCCATGCTGGTAAAAAGTAAGAAGAGTCAAAGTGACTATGAGGGGTCAGAATATGAGACAGTCTGTTCTAGCTTTGATCAAATCAGCCCAGCCGCTGCTAAACACAAGGTCACAGAGTCATCTGCAAACTTAACGACGGAACTGAAGTGGGTACCAAAGTTTAGCAGTAGCTTAATGCATGCTGAATAAATGCTCCTACATTTATTGTAGAGAAAAGTACAGCAGCTTTATTACAAAGGATTAATATTTCCCATTAAAGCAATCACTGCAGCCAGATTTAACCTAGAGATATTAAAAAAAAATGCAAGTTACACTTATGTCTTCTGACCAGGGCTTGCATAGCATCCCTCCACATTCCGTGACAGTACAGACGCACGTGCTGGGTTGTTTTACAGGATTTACCTAGGAAGAAGTAGATCACTACCTGGTTTGAAGGCCTTTCAAGATGCTCTTCCAAAGACCTGCCTGTACTCAAATGCAAAGTAGCTTGAGAGAAAAAGAATGGTGAAAGATTTATCACCTTGGTGAGCTGGTTCAAGTTATGTATAGGATGGGAAAGATATTCTCTGTGAAGAAGAAACTGAATGCAAAGATGGCTTATCTAGGAATTACTAGGCTTGTCTCTAGTCTACTACAGTCTTGTTTGGGGATTACTACATGTTAATCAGGTGACTGTTCTCTTAGATTTCTTCTGTCCCATGCTTCCAACTAGCTTTTAGAATTTATCTCTATCCCTCAAGCAAAGAAAACTTTCCTCTACCTGAAATTAACCTCATTCTTACATAGTGTGTGTATATGTTTGTGTGTATATGCATGAGCACACACACTAATACCAAGTGCACATAAAGGTCAACGAACACCATTCAGGAGTCTCTTTCCATAGTGAGGGTCTGATGATCACAGTTGGGCTCTGCCCTTCAAACTCTCTATGGTTTTCATTACTCACATTTCCTCTTCTGTTTGGTCCTTCCCTGCCTGTTTCCCAAATGATTTTTTTCTATCCCATCTCTTTTTTCTACACAGTTTGCACACATTTCTGTATAGTCATTAGTCATATCTACAGCATCATATATATCTATATTGTGGTGAGGTTTCTCTATATACATATCATATCTTACCTTGAGATCATAATTCCAATACATGCTTAAGCAAAGTTTTTATATTGAACAACATTCTATTTTTGTCATTTCAAATCATTTGGTATCATATCGCTATTGCAATAATTATCTAAGAAAAGTAGACATACCTTTGATTCTTTGTCATGTACCTTATAAGTTGAAGCAACATGTAGTCTACTGACCTAATGTTTTTCTTTCTATTTTAATCCTTTTAATTCTCATGTCTCCTGGCTTACATTAAGCCTTTGAAATTTTGATACATGTTATAGCTCTCAATCAGTGTCTGGTTTCCTTCAAGTTTTATCATTAATATTCTGTATAATACTTTCCCAGTTATCTTTTTCCCCAGACCATGAGTTTAGCCAAGTCACATAGTGGATTTGACAAATTCCTTCCCCTACTCTGGGTCTACAAAAAAGCAACAATGACATTTTCAAGAATAAAGAAACCTTCTCATATAATGTTTTCAAATGGTCAGTATTTACTATACATGTGTCATCCACAAGCTTATTAATAAGAGGTTATAAAACCCAAGTTTCAGCTAACCTCATAACTAGCTAACCTGATAACTAAGCTTTTGCAACTAGTTCTTACTTCTAAACTCAGACTGTAAACCTCAAACCATTCAGGAGTGTCAAAAATTATCCCATGAGCCGGGTGATGGTGGCGCATGCCTTTAATCCCAGCACTTGGGAGGCAGAGGCAGGCGGATCTCTGTGAGTTTGAGACCAGCCTGGTCTACAGAGCTAGTTCCAGGACAGGCTCCAAAGCCACAGAGAAACCCTGTCTCGAAAAAACCAAAAAAAAAAAATTATCCTATGAAAATACATGCCACAAACTGAAAGCAAAGTCCCTTTCTAATCATTAAACGTGCTCTTAGAAATTTACAAACATCACTTTATGCATGTATGTAATGTGTTGTGATTGTTCTAACTCCCTACCCTCCCTTTTCTCCCTCCCACCTCTGCTAAAACTGTTCTACCTCCATATAAGTCCCTTTATGTTCATATCATTTTGTTTTCTTGTGTGACCTATTGAGGTTATTAAGGGTATGGAGTTAATCCAATGGAACCTTGTGAACTTACCAGTGGGTACACACATGCTGAGATTAACTCCCCATTTTTCAGTATACACACACACAGATAATTCAGCAGGAAGGGAAAGGACCCCTGAGTTTCTACCCGTGTATACCTGACTTCTGACAGGCCCAATCTTCTACATGCCCACTGCAGACAATCACAGCTACTATTCATTCATAATTAGAATGCCCGTGCCATACCCTTTCTTTACAGTTTATCTAACATCTGTCCTATAGAGACACTATCAAACAAATCAAAAGAGAAAAATTGTTCCAGTGTTAGAACCTTGGTTATGAAGTGTGAACTTGCAGTACAAGAGCAAGAGGTACCATTGGCATATCTGCACCTTCCCAAACAATGAACTTCAGAATCCTTAGAGGGCAAAGGGTATTCATAAGGTGATTCTTTATGTATGCTACCTCACCACTCAACACACTGATCTTTTCTGATTCTCCAGAATTTCAATATACATTTATTTTAATCTCTTTACTTCCCCACTTCCAATCTGGTTCTTTTTTTATGCATCCTGTTGGATTCTGTTCAAGGAAAGTAAAGGAACCCTTTTAGTGACTGTTTCACTGATAAATGAGCTTAATTAATTCCAATTTTATTCTGAAGTTGAAGTGAATGTCTACTATAGGATGCCAACCATGTCTCTCTCTCTCTCTCTCTCTCTATATATATATATATACATATATATATGTATATATATACACACACATATATATGTATATATATGTTTCTGTGTGTATACACACATATATATCTTTATCTCTATCTCTCTATCTCATATGATAATTGTCAGATGTGGAAAATGTGTTCCATGTTAATATTTCTACTAAAGAAAAACATAAATGTTTATATAAAGTATCAATGTTCTCATATAGAAAATCTGGTCTAATGAAATCATGATTTTTGTACTTTCTAATCAAAGACTAATTTGCCATATTACATTGATGTCCCTGGGAGGCCTGCTTTTTTCTCGGAGGCAGAAATGAAGTGGATCGGGGAAGAGGGGTTGTGGGGGAGAACTGTGAGGAGTGGAAAGAGGGAAAACTGCAGTCAGAATGCACCATATGAGAAAAGAAC
>NC_022009.1:71228534-71246120 GCF_000317375.1 Microtus ochrogaster
TCCATCCATCCATCCATCCATCCATCCATCTATCTATCTATCTATCTATCTATCTATCTATCTATCTATCTATCTATCTATCTATCTAATCTCTCTGCATGAATGGTTTTGCAGGAGAACACTTCTCTGATGATTAATAAATCTATCAGGAATCATTTTATTGCTACTTATATTTTTATTTTTAGTACCAGTAGTGTTAGTAGCCTAGGTCTCTAGGCTATCTAGTCTCTGGTTCTTGTTCACTCAATCAGCATTGGGTATGGGCCTTACCCATGGAATGGACCTTAAATAAAATAAGACATTGGCTGGCTACTCCCAAAAGTTCTATGCCACCATTGCCCTACACTCTCGTCCAGGCAGGAAAGATTGTGGGTCAATGGTTTTCTGGCTGGGTTGATCTTTAGGTAGCCTGTAGAGTATCTTCCCTCACCAAAGACATTAGAACATAGTGGTGAAGGTTCTATGTAGGCACAAACTCTTCTCCATATTCAATAAATTGTGTGGGTGTTGTCCTCAGCAATGGGGTCCCACTATCTGAGAGTAACCCACTGTCTTGGCATCAGTCTGGGTTGTTTGGGACACCCTTGGCCAACAATTCAATTGAATGTGACAGAGTCCCAGAACTGGAAGCTTTGTTTGGTGACAAGAGATGGCCAGTTGAGGCTCTGTCCCTCCCATTATTGGGAGGCCTCATTAATATGGCCTTCATATAACTTAGGAAGTTTCCACTATGTTAAGTTTCCACGTCAATCATCAAATGGCCCTCAAGTCCAGCTGTCTCTTTCTGAATTCCCTTCCTTAACCCTATTTCCTCTCCCCCTTCACACCTGATTCTCCCATCCCCCACCCCCAGACCACCCATAAAATCTATTCTACTTTCCCCTCACAGAGATACCCATATGTCCCCCATCTAGTCAAATCTAATTATTTAAATAGCTGTGGCAGGTGTGGAGTGGTATAATTCAGTTTGTGGAATGTTTGGAATGTATAATTCACTGTGAATCTTTCAAACAATATCAAGTGATGAGCTATGTGATAATTATTTAGAAGAATGTGAATATTCTTGGTTATTTTTCAACAACAGTAAATTGTTTTGAATAATTTGTTATTGCAAAATTCCATAGCTAAGAATAAATACCCCCAGCTCTGGTGCTGTATAGGTCATACCCTGAAGGAAAAAAATATGAACCCAATGTTCATTTATTTTTTTAAGCAATTGCTTCATAAGGGAGATAGTCTAGTTTTGTAACCTTCTGAGGTCTTCTCTCTGTCTATATCAGTGATTCTCAACCTTTCACAGGCCTCACCTAAGACCATGGGAAACCACAGATATTTATATTACAGTTCATACCAGTAGCAAAAATATAGTTATGAAGTAGCAATGAAAATAATTTTGTGGTTAGGGGTCACCACAACACGAGGAACTGTATTAGCAGGTCACAGAGTTAGGAAGGTTGAGAACCACTGCCCTAGTTAATAAAGGTAAACATTGTTGAGGTCTGGGAATATTCCTGCAGTTTTTGTTTTCTTTCGTGTCCACTGTTTTTGAGTAAATATCAGTGTGAAAGCAAATTCCCAAAGACAGAACCGAGTAAGTCTAAGAATAAAATAAAATGTAATAAGGTGCCTCTTCCCTCCCTGTCCTTACTCACATTTAAAACACAGATCTAATGACCTCCCTGTTTTGCTGCTATGTGGAGAGTTCAGTCTCTGTCCTTTGCTCCTGGTTAGGGATTTGTTTCTCTACTTAGATTCCTATTTCTGTTAACATTCAGTTGCTTCCCTGCCCAACACTTTGCTTCCCTAGGGTATATTGGGCCATTCTAGTATTTTTTATTTCTTACGCTCCTTTCCTTACATGTAATCCTAGAGAAGCCCTCTATCAACACAGAGATTCCAAAGTTTGTCATCTTCTGTGGGAAACAAGGCTTCCTGTTTGAGATGTGACAGGGTAGAAGAAATGGGGAGAGGCGAGGCTTCAATGACAATATCCTTATTTACTGAATTTCACCATAAGTCAGACACTATTGTTTTTTTATGAAGATTTATTTCTCAAGCTGTGCTGTGGTGGCACACATCTTTTTCTCCTCTCTCAGAAGGCAGAGGTAGGCAGATCTCTGAGTTCTAGGCCAGCCTGGTCTAGAGTGGGTTCCAGGACAGCTAGGGCTACACAGAGAAACTTTGTCATGGAAAACAAACAAAAAAGAAGAAAAAAAGACAACACTGGATCTTCTGGAATTGGAATTGGAAACTATTGGGAGCTGCCATGTGGGTGTTGGGATTGGAACCCAGGCCTTCTATAGGAGCAGTGGCTCCTGAACTCTGAACCATCTCTCTGATCCACACTGTGGTCCTGTGTGTTATATGCAAATCATGTTCTATAGATGAAGTCTCCCAGTATAGGACTCTTTAAAGTTAAGATTCTAGCCCCGGGAATGCAGTTTCTGGTATGCCTTCTTAGCTATGAAAATACAGAGTAAATATTTAATGTCCTGTAAGCTTTTGAGCCAATGTCTTTTTCTCATCTTTGTTCTTACTGCTGAATGAATATTAAGCAGTTATCATTTACTGAAAGGAAGAAGTGTTCACTCAGCCAGAACTCTGCTCTGTCTGACATCATGTTTCAATGTGTGAAGAGCACAAGCCTCTGGACTTAGACTTGGCATTCTTTTCGGGGGTGGGGGTGCTTGTGGCCTGCCAACTCTGCATCATCTGTGTGTTTTACCTTTCAGAGCAACTTTGGGAGACACAAGGACTCAGCTCATGACAACAGGAAGTTTTCATACCTGTTGGGGGTTCCCAGTAGTTGCTGCTATAGAGGCCTACCTCTTCCCTGGTCATGAATGTAGTTTTTTCTTGTTTCATTAGATAAATACCACCAATGACTTACAATTTATGAATATTTGGCTGTGATAATTTAAATATTTTTTCTCTGAACACAACACATAGTAATTTGCCCACACAATAAAAATATCTATAACTATAAAATATACATTTCTCTAAAATTGAACGTTTGGATTTTTTTTTTGCCAGATAAGAATTCTAAGCAGAGATAGGTAGATGGATCGGTGTGCTTGCTGCTCAGTCATGAGTACCTGAGTTTGAATCTCCAGAAGCGATGTAAAAAAGCCAGATATGACTAATGCATATCCCTAAGCCTAGTACTTTTAAGACAGAAAAACCAAGGGGATGACAGGATAATCCCTAGAAGCTGTGAACTGGCTATCCTAGTATACGGAACAGAAAACAACATGAAGAGATTGCATGGAACAAGAGAGAAATCAGGGACGGACCTCAAGTTTGCTTTCTGACCTCAGCACCTAAGAGTGGCGCATACACGCCTCCTATAAAATGGGGTTGGTGTTGGGTGTCAGAGAGAGAGAGAGAGAGAGAGAGAGAGAGAGAGAGAGAGAGAGAGAGAGAGAGAGAGAACTGAGGAAAATGAAATTATGCTTTCAAAGACACAAAAGGCATCTCCGTGACTGATGAACAAAAACCATTTTCTGTGGCCCTTCAGCTTTGTTAGAGTAGTTCTCTCAGGAAAGTACTAGCAAATGACTTTGGGCAGAAAATGAGGCAGTGATGATGTCTGGGTGTAATTTGCTTGGGGCATGCTGATACAATACACAGTCACTGGCTGCTTACATCTCTAATGTTCAGGTCATAACTACTCCAGAAGAAATTAAAGGAGCTGCCATGGAAAAACATATGGGCATTGGGACAGAATGTTATCTGAACCTAAGGGAAAGAGAATCCGTTATATTTAAATTAAATTGCTGTGTTTTCTATCAATGTATGTCTGAAAAAGAATTGAAACAGAAAGCGGTTGTATTTGCTTCAAACTTAAGTTTTAGTTTAATTACTATTTTGATAACTCCTTTTTATTTTTTAAAATGCAGGGAATATTGCTTTCAAGTTATAGTATAAAAAGCAATGCTGAATTGGCCTGCAATAAAAAAGTCTTACCCATTGACTCCGAAATGCAAAGTTTTATCTACTTGTGTGACAAGTCTTGGTTATGACTATAACCAAGAGAATTACATTCAGTATATAGTCAGCCAAAGAAAAGATCATCATGTCTGTTCTCCCTAAAGTCACCTCTTCCAGCAGGCTACCCTGAACATATTTCCTTCACATAGTACAAGGAGGGTTCTAAGAACAGAAATCATGCAAGGCCTTTTGAGTCTAGGCTAGGAACTGATACAATGGAAATTCCCCTGAATTCCGTTAACCCAAGCAAACAGCAAAGGCCAAGAAAAGAAATCACTATTACTTCATAGCGGGAGCTCCAAAGTTACTGCTAAAGGGGTGGGGGAAGCTAGCACACTTTCATTATTAACCTGCTTTAATTTCTCTAAGTTTACCATGTAGGTCTATATGGATGCCTTTCTACAGTGTAAGTCCAGTAGTTTGTAAAATGTGTATATATTCAATATGTGTCTGTGTTTTATATATAAACATATATTAATCATTACATGAAGCCTTCTTTATCCTCAGATTTCACATCCACAGACTCAACCAAATACCGACAGAAGATATCGAAAAAAGTTAATCTCTGATAGACATGTAAAGATCTTTACTGTTATTTCAAAAACAATAGAGTAAAACAATTGTCTACATTGTAATTACATTGTAACATATTATAAATAACATAGAGGTTATTTAAACAATATAGGAGGATATAAGCAGGTTTATATTTAAGTACCAATAACAAATCACCTACATTCACCAAGACTATATATTAAATAAAAGTATGCAAAGTGACATATAAAAATGAATATGCATATATGCCTTACTTTTCATATTCCTGGACAAAATACCTGACCAAAGCAAGTTCCAGATGGGAAGGTTTATTCAGACATATCATTCAAGGAAACATATGACCTGGTGGAAAGCCATGGTGCCAGGGGCTTGAGACAACTATTCACACTACAGCTAGACTTCACCTTGTTTTTGTTTTTCTAACAATTCTAAAATTTATTCTTTGAGAATTTCAAAAAGTATATTTAAACAATTCCACCTGCCTCAACTTTTCCCCTTCCCTTTTTCTCAACCCTTCTGAACCTTCTCGTCTAACTTTGAGATTTTTTTCTTCCTTTCATCTTTTCTTCTTTCACCGTCAAGTATCATTTGTGAGGACAATGAATTCAGTGATTTCCTACTGGTCAGTGTCCTGAGAGACACAAGGGAGAGTGTCCCCCACCCTCAATGGATCTTCTCAGAGGAGAGTGTGGAAACACTTTAATGGCTGTTATTTCCTTTTCTCATTTGAGTTCTAACTGTATAGGCTAGCCTATATTTCCTAAGATGAATGGTCCACCTGAACATTTAGAGTAACTGAACATACCTAGTCCAACACGATGCCCAGCTGTTCAGCTTGGGAACACATGTCCACTCCGTTTAAATTATACAGTATAGCTTCACAAAAGACAAAGAGCAATGCAATCTCTTCAAACTAGAGTTATTTTATATAAACGATGGAGAGTGTTAAATGACATAAGCATTGATCTTTTCAGAAAGTTAATATAAAAAGAATTTTAAAGTATAATATATAGAATATCAAATAAATGTTAAACAATGGATTACTTTTGTATTTTGTGCAATAATAAAACCAAACCAAATTGTACTCAGCAGTTTTGGGGATGGGTAAAGGAAGATGGTCTAAATTCTTTGCTTTCTTTGGGAAGGATATGGTATCTTTGGCATATATGGGTGGCTCAGCAATTCTTGTTTAAAGTATACCTACCAGAGAAATTATGTTAAAAATACACAAAAGTCACAAATGCCTCATTTATATAGTAACTAAACTGGAAATACACACTATGTCCATCAGCTAGACAATAGAGAAATACAATACTTGATACTTTTACAAAATTAAATACTCTATAGCAGTGGAAACTATTGTGGTCCATAGCGCCTTCCTTCTAGTTGGAGTGCTTTCTTCTTTGGACCATTCAGTTCATCATCTCTTTTTCCAAACCACTTATTAGTGATGCTGACACTGCTTATTTATTATGCCATCCCGAGTCCCCAAGGATAGTGATTTCACTCGTTCTTCATGCCATACAATCTGTTTGATGACCTGCCTCCTCAGGAAAATCATGCTCCCTGTGCACATTCCTTATTTCCAAGTCTCAAATGCTGAGACCGGTTGTGGAACAGAATAGGTGAAGGACGCTTAAAAAAAAATCCTGCACTATCTCAGAATTGAGAAATAGAAGGTTATTTATTTAGGGGTAGACTCACAAATTAGAATCTTCTGCTGGAACAAAGACCAGAAATGGAATCCCCCAGCTGGAAAAGAGGCCAGATGGGCATAAATAGTATAAGAGGCCATGCCCCAATGGGTGGGTAACCACTGGCTGTAAGACTTCCTTCAGCAAACAGGTACTCAAATCCCTTTCCTCTTTCTTTTCCTTCTACTCCTCTCCCTTCCCTACCCCATCTTTTGTGGGGAATGACTGAGTAGGTTTGAATCCTCTCCCCAAAACTGACGGACACATTCTTGGGAAAGTCACAATCTTTTTGAACCCGGGTTTCCTCATCTATATCATATCTGCTTTGAGTGTGTGTCACAGAACTCCATAAGATGAGAGGGCGAGTAGATCTAACTCCTCTCCTGACAACTGACTGGGTTTTCACCTTGGGAAACACGTAACGTTTCTGAACTATCCTCATCTGTAACAGTCCCTTCCTCAGAACATTTGTAACACTTAATTCATGCTCTTCTTGAGACTTTAATTGCCCTAGAACTTGTATTATTCAACAATTCATTAAAAATGTAGGGAACAACTCAATCATTTAAATGGAAATTGAAGATGATAATAAGAGAGGAAAGGAGGGAGAAAAAGAAAAATGGAAGAGAACAGCTAGCTTTTCTGATCTCGAGATATGTGTCAGAACTGTGCCCAGTATTTCCATAGGCTATCACTGTGAGTCATTAAGACACACCTCCAAAGAACCTGTGTGGAATGAAGTCAGGGAGGGCCTGCAGGGAAGAAAGAAGTCTGGCTATGGAGGATGAAGGGCCTCAGAAAGACAGCTTTAACAGTGTCCTGCCAGGCAAATGCTGTGCCTCTCCATAGCATCTCTCAATACTTCACAATGCAAATGGGATACAAATGTCGTCTGTTGGGTCTGAATAGAGAATTAGATGAGAATTTTTGTAAGAGTCTCCAGTTGATGCTGTGCCATGGTGCAACTTGAAAAGCAGTCAGTTGGAATCGAAGAGACATTTTTACCAAAATGATGAGAACTTCAACAGATACAAAGAGGGTAATGAAAAGCAGATGGGATGAGATCAAGGCAAAGATGGCAAAAAACCAAAACAACAACTTAGCTTCTGTGAGATCCCATACAAATGTAGAAGAAGGAAAACATCATTCAGCGAGAATGTGATGTATCTTTTGTTTTACTATACTGTCTGGAGTTTATTACATGGTCAGTGGAAACATTTGAAGAATATTCTGAGGATGAGATTAATAACATGAAAACCATGTTTTAGTGAGACTGACTGCATGTCAGTGGTATGTAGGCTTGATTAAGGGAAACGACTCCAGGCAATGAGGCCAGTCCCTACTGGGTGCCTGGCACTTAACTATATTTGCTGAATTAATTGAATATTAAAGATGTATTTGCATTTTGTGAGGTGCAATAGCACCATTCTAATTAGTGTCTGGAGACCTTATGCTCATAATAGCGCATTACTTACTCTTTCCATTGCTAACGCAAGTAACAAAAATAAAGGAAATGGGCATTTTCTAGTGACTTTCAGGGTTGACATCTCATCTCCTTTCTGCCTCATTTGAAATGCAGAAATTTAAATTCAAAGTTAAGAGAGGGAGAAGATTGCTTTGTCATTAAGTAAAATGTCTCCCGGGGCTGTAGGTGTGATGGGATTGTAAACACTTATTTGTCAGCAATGTGGCATGAACCATCTTAAACTTTTTTTATTTTATTTCTAAACTCATGGCTTTTGGAAATATAAGCAGACTTCTTGTCTGAAGTGATCTTTTGTTGACACTTGTGCCCTAGTGGAACTGGCATCCCAATTTGTGAGCGGGCTCCCAGCCAACTTGCAAATGGGGATGAGCACAGGCGGCAGTCTCTACAGATGACATGCATTGATTCTGCAGGATGTCAGGCTAGTAAAGTTGAAATGGCCGTCTGTCCCCTGCTTCTGTGCTGGCCACCGAAGGGGGTGGGCTGTCATGAGTCCAGCTTTCAGCTCAATTAATTCCAAAAGTGAAAATTACCTTCTGCAGTGAATTGCGACAAATTAATATGCCTGGGAAATCAGAAAAGGTGTACCCCAAAAGAAAACAGCAGAGACTTTCTCTTTGTAGATGTAACCACAAAAATACTAAAATCCTGGTCCTACAATAAATAATCACAAACTTCATTTTTAAAATTCTTTTCTAGAATGAGTAAGTTTCTAGGTAATAGCTGAATTTCCCCTTGTTTGCCACAAGAGGAACAAAGTCTCAGACACCGACATCTTACTACTGAGACTTTAAAACACTATTCAACAAATGAAATAGTTGAAAAAGAAAACTGCTTTTTCTGTTGTTGACTTTGAAGTCCATTAGCTTGTGGTTCCTGGGGTGGCTCTCAAATTCGGTCTTTTGGAGTACTTTCTAAGGGCTCCAGAAAATCCCATTCTTATGCAGTGTAGTAAATTGCTATGACAATCTGGGGTTCCAAAGATCAGTATCCATCCCTGCTTTTATGCATACCTCCTCAGTAACACTGATACTGAAAGCTGGTCAAGGCTTCTGAAATCAATGTATGTAGTCTGTTTCAGAAAAATCTTATTGGAGGAGTTTGGGGAACATAGCAGAAGAGAAGGTAAAGAATAAAAGATGCTCAATGAACTGCTATGCTGCACCTAACACGTGTGGATACTACTTATTCATCTTTTACTTGTTGTCTTAACAGCTTTCTTTATTCAGCAGGCCCTCCTAATCCCTCAGGGCTGTGTTATCTCTCTTATCTGACTCAATGTGCTTCTCTTGTGACATCTACCACTCACTGGGTGTTACTGTTTATAGGATTTCCCTCTCCCTGGATTGCAATACCCATGAATATAGAGACAGTGTCTTGTTCACCACTGTAGGCCAAGAGGCTTATGAGGTTGTCTACATCTTAGTAACATCTCTTTTTATGTTAAATATTAGTTAAATCTTTGCCATGAATTTAAGAGAAACCACTATACATAAATTTAAATGAGAAAAAAAAATAGATCAGAGCTTGAAGAGATGGTTTTATGGATAAAGCGTGTGCCAAGCAAGCATGAAGCCTAAAATATGGATCTTCAGTACACACACATAAATTCTAGATTAGCATGGTGGCGCACATGTCATTCCAGCCCTTGGATGGCGGAGACAGGGCATTTCTTGAGCAAGATGAGTAGCTAGACTTCTGTGTCAATGAGCTCTGAGTTCAATTTAGAGACCTTATCCCAACAACAGGGTGGGCAATGATTGAGGAAGACTCCTAAGGTCTGCCTTGGGACTCCACACATATGCGCCCACATATGCAAGTATCCACATGAAAAGATGCACGTATGCATATTATATGTAGAAACAAATACAGAAAAATAGAATCGATTCAGGTGGATTTAAACAGCTCCCAATGACAAAGGACTTATGAAAGGCAGAAGTTGGACTGAAGACCAGTTCTAACCCAGACAGTTTTCTTCTGCATAGATCTGCTGTTAGCTCACCACCCTGATGATTTGCTGCCTCAAGCCTACAGAAAGTTCCTAAAATGAGAAAACTGTCATTAGAGATATGTTCAGGGAAAGCCACAGTTCTGCCTCCTGAGGTGGAGAAGCTTTGTGGTTTTATGTTGACCATGTTAATGCTGTAATGTTGATCCGGTTCCATGAAAGTGCATCCCCAAAGCTTTATGTTTATTTTCAATATTTCATTTATAAAAATAAACTCAGTGCCTGGACAGCTGGGAATATAGGCAAACAATGAGATATCATACATTTCAATTT
The DNA here is from genome assembly GCF_000317375.1 of Microtus ochrogaster. Classification (NCBI taxonomy): domain Eukaryota; kingdom Metazoa; phylum Chordata; class Mammalia; order Rodentia; family Cricetidae; genus Microtus; species Microtus ochrogaster. The sequence goes on from NC_022009.1 coordinate 71,238,538, forward strand.
CCACATGAGCCAGAGGGACTCTATCAAATCAGGCAAAAGCCTGACTGGAGAGAAAGGATAAATTTTTATCAAGAGAATATATTAAAAACAGATGGAATTGGGAAAGAGGTACAAGCACAAATCACACGTATGGTACCTCTGCTGCCTCTAACTACATTGTGGAAACTCAGGCTACCACTTCCTACAGCCAATCTGAAGGTAAAAGGCTGGAGAATGGGCAGACACCCTGGGGCAATGTGAGGTTTGTCAGCCACGTCTCTCTCCAGTGCCCTCCACTGCAGCCTTGGGCTTTGGGGAAGCAGAACCAAAGTTTCAGCATTTGTTTGTTAGCGTAATAGGAAATAGGAGATAAAGAACTAGCAAGAGAGACAGAGAACGCCCTTTGGCTAACGTCTCACAGCTACTGCCTTTAGATTGAAGGGAGGTAAGAAACAGTATACATTTATGCATTCTGCACAAAAGCTCTGGAGGTTTTTAGAAAAGCATCCATAGTTGCTTCTTTTAAAGATGCCCCAGGGGGGAAAAATCTCTGAAAAGTGTATTAAGATGAACAGCGTAGCAATAAGTAAGACAATCATAAACAACCATTTCGATGAAAGAAACATTAAATGATACATTACATAAATGTTATTCAAATCCTTTGACCCTTTCCTTTAACGGTCCTCTACACTCCTTTCTACCTCTAAATGACTGGCAGAGTGTTTGTTCATTAAACTCCTTAATTTATGTCATATCAGATAGAAAAGAGCTTAGAGCATGCCTCATATTTTCAGTCTTTGCTTCTATGATGCATGGTGGGAAAAATCCAAAGCATTGATAGCTTTTCTTCCTTCCTTTAAAACCCTTTCAGAGCTACCCCATGCAGTCTGTGTTATTATTGAGAAGAAACAGTAAGGACCACGGTCCTATTAGATCATAAGTAAGAACACTATACTTTTCCAAAAAGTATCAGCATCTCCCCAGCAGACGCTTTTGCCTTCATTCTTAAAATACTCCTGGGTCTAATATGATGAGCAAAAAGCTCGCCACTGGGCTCAGATAGGAGGGGTCAGCCTTGAACTTTGGTGAGCACCCCAAGAGATCAGTTTCATCAGAGGTTGGGCAGATCTTGTCTTTGCTTGGGATCTTTATCTGGTCTCTTGTGCCTGAAACAGAAAAACAGTTTCCACTTTGCAATCAAAAATAGAAAACAAACTACTTCAAACACATAGTCAGAATACATATTCCCGGTAATATAGTCTACATATGAATATACATAAAACGCGGGTTTAACGGAGCACAATAGAAACAGACATATATAACCACATGGTAAAGCAGAAATATGATGCACATCTTCCACCATGTTCATAAAGAGAAGGTATTAAAGGAACTAGGAGTGGCTTATGCAAGAATTCAGCATTATCTTCTCAATTTTACTAGAAATTAAAAATTATGCTATAAAAGAGAATATGGCTTATAAATAAATGAACAAGGTCTGCAGTCTGCAGATTGCCTGCTGCCTACATTTTCCCCAGTCCCTTAAGTGTTTTATTCTGGGTCCAAAGCTGCTTAGCTAACTGAAATCCCAAGCTGATACCCACAGGTAGGAAAACCTGTTAGTTCAACTTGCGACTAAATGGAAACCTCAATCCCACAATGCTTAGGGCTACCTTTAGGTAATATTTTTTTTTTTTGAAAAGAAAAGAAAGAAACAACAACAACAAAAAAAAAAACTGGTTGAGTCTTGTTTGAGGAACATAGTCTCTAAATATTTCTACCTTAAATCTTGTAGGAAGCATAGATTCCCTGAGGCCAACATTTCGAATGAATTTTCTACTCTCTGCAGTTTGCAAGTAGGATGGATTTTATGTGCAATTATAAGGAAAACACACATACCCATGCATATGTGTGTGTGTGTGTGTGTGTGTGTGTGCATGAAAAGGTAATAATTTTAACAACACAAAAGAGAAGACAAAAGAAATTAAGCTGACTTGTTTCCTAATTAAAAAAAATATAAGCTCCTAAAACCTGGGACTGATATTTTTTTTAAAAAAAAAAACAATGTCCAAAACAACAATAATAACAGCAATACAGTTCATTCTTGTGTCTTTTTGTGTGTTTAGAAAATGAACAGAAGAATGTTACAGAGCAGTATAAAATGGCCCCGGCTATTTCTCTTGAGAAGAGAGATTAACTGGCCGAAAATGAGAGGATTCAATCCAAGTCAGCTGACCAGTTGGTAAGTAGTTACCTGTTCTTGGCTGTGGACTGGATAAGTCCGATTTCATTTTACTAACATACAGTAATACATTCTTCAGGAGTGTCATGACCTCATATTAAAATATATACGTCTAAGAAAATATGCCATGAGAGCAAGAACTCATAGCATATTAAATTTATAGGATGCATAGAGTTAATAAATCATTTTTATTAAAGCTGGATCTCTCCTTTTCTTTGACACAGCGATATATGCATGCAACCAAATATCCCAAACCCAATATTTGAGTGCATGTAGATGAAAATAAAAATATTCATTTATTAATAAAAATTGTTTCCTAAGGCTTATTCATCTGGGGATTTGCTCAGTGTCTGTTCTATTCTTTCAAAAAGAATATTAGCAGAAAAGGTCTTTGCCAGGCAGAGTCACTTTCTTCATCTCCTTGCTTTGCCTTGCTCAGCTGAAAAACTGCTTCCATTCTGTCCTCTATTTAGGGTGACGAGATCGCCTGATCCTGTGACCAAATGAAAGTCTGGAAAGGTTCTTATTTACCTTGTACCTAGTCAGCCATTTTAAACACATTTGTATTCGTGGTGCTATTCTGGGCTATGTTGGCTGTGTCCCACACATCGTCTCTAATGCCTACTTGGAGATGTCATGCAGATGGATCCTGATGGAACCCAGTTATCTGAGCATCAGTCTCACACACTGGATGCCTGCAGACCACAGTCTGCCTTGGCACAATGAAATCATGCATTGCACAGAGTCTCTCTGTTGTCATTTTCAGGTAGATATGAGCAAAGTATTACAGTAGGAAACACAGAATTAAATGTAGTGACTAGTACATGGTAAACAGGAAAAATAAAGCATAAACATGCTTTGGATAATTATGTATTGACTGAGGATGGATGGCCTCTTTCTCCGCCAACATCTCATTATGTATTCTCAGAAAAGGCATTTGAATGCAGATTTTTTTTTTGTTTGGCTGTGGTAATTTCATGCATCCAAGCCATGCACTGATAGCATAATATAGTTTTACAAGAATGTCTGCATGCATATGTTTACCTGAAATCACTCCTTAAAATACAAACATTCCCCACAAAGTGGCAGTGTGTGGCAAAGACTTTCCACCAAAGAAGCATAATGCAGTTTGTCTGGTGTACAAAGAGTTGCTGTTTACTGTGTTATGGGATGTAGGCCATGATTTTCTTAGGAAAGATTTGGCTCAAAAAAAAAAAAAATGTCTGCCTGCACCAATCTTTGAATGCGATCATATGAAGTGCTATTTGGAGGAGGAAGCTTCTGCTACAACTGCTTCCAACCCCAGTTCTGCTACTTGCCAGTTGTGCAGCTTCAGCAAGATACACATCCACTTGTGCTTCAGTGTTCTCTCGCAGAAAATGGAAATTATAAATGTCCCTGCCTGGTAGAGTTGTTGGAAACGCTAAACCAATTTCTGTGAGTGACTTGCTCATTAGGGTACCCGGACATTGTACTTTTCAGAAGCCTGGTGAAGGCAACTGCTTTGGACCTCAGGAAGTTGTGAACCATCTCAGACCATGCTCTTCTAGCGCTGGCTTCATGTTCCGAGTCCACTTATTGAAAACAGTGAATGAGTTTATTATTGAACATGTGGGTCTGTAGTGTAGCAACTACTTTCAAGAGAGTTCTGTTCAGAGGGGGGAAAACAAAAAATAAAAAACAAACAAACAAGAAAACATAATAAAGACTTACAGAAAAGAGAACAAAACCTCTTAAGTTCCAAATACGTATTTAAGTAGGAATCAAAATCTCATCAATTACTAGAAACTTTAATAACTGACAACAAAAGCAGATTACTATGGAACTTGGAGGGAACATGAGGATTGGTGTGGCTTGTCTTCAGTTCTCCTTGCCTCCAATAGCTCTTCTTCTTTCTGCCATACAGAGCACGGTTTCTTTTGATTAGCATTGCATCAATGCTAATTCCTGAGGTTTTCCGATCAATAGCCAAATGGAGCCATATGAATATGCTTTTCATCTTGGTTAAACCTCCGTGGACCCCAAGTTATTTCCCTTATGATGCTCTTTTTATAGGGTCTTCTAGGTGTCATAGCAAACAAAATTAAGAGTAATATATGTTCATTCCTAAAATAAGCAAAACTAAGCTATAAAATTTTAGATGCCTTTGAGTGTACCTCAAAGAATGTGACACCAGCAGTTATATAATTTTATTGCTGATGTTAAGTCTGTGACAAACTCCCAGCCACAGTTTGCTCTGGATGTCGGAAAATGAACCTTATGAATTTTAATGCCTTTTACTTCTGACATTGATTTATGTTTTGTACAGCTGTACTTTTCTATACACTGATATAAATAAACAGCATCCTTAATAGAACATTGCAAGGATGCCTTGTACCAAAGTGTTTTTGTTTCTTAAACATCAGCTGGAGGTTGTTTAAGTAATAATATTCAGCGTGTGCACCCTAATCAAAACAATTTGAAGTGATATAGAGGTGTCTATAAATGTTTGTCTATTTGTTTTTACAGATCTGAGCTTTTGGTATGAAAACGGTGTTCAAATAAAGCTGCTAGAGGTGCTTTCAAACACTGCCAAGAACAAAGATGACACGATGATAATCTAATCGACTTAGAGCCAGCATCTGACAGTGAGTCATTGAGAAATGAGGTCTTTGTGTTCATTCAAGGGCAAAGTTTGGCCTCCAACATGGGGAAATAGAGGTCACTGAAAAGGAAATTTTATTTTAGTCTGTTTATGATATTTACAGCACTACATGGCATCTTAATTAATTTGACTTCATCTGTACAACAGACAATTGGAAAACCTTTCTGAGGATGTTACAGAGTACCAGCACAGAATAAACTGCCTTTGTCTCCTCTCTCCTGCCCCCAGTGTGATGGAGATGACAGCGGGAAAGTTTCTCATGAATCATCTTTTTGATGATGTTGCTTGTTATTTTCTTCATTAGTAGGCTGTCACCTCAGAAGGAAGGGGTGCTCTATGCCCTCAGGATCTTTTGAAACATTGCCTCATGCTCTCTTTCTTACTGACTAAATAATGTATACAGAGCAAGCCAGGTGCTGGGAAGTTTGCATGTGTTTGGTAGGTGTGTGCCATGGTCAGTGCTGATTGGCAAAAAATGGGACCACCTAGGAGAGCACCCTCCAGTCGTCCCTGTGAGGAATATTCTTGATTAGGTTCGTAGATGTGGGCCCATCCACGCTGGTGACACCAAACCCTGGATTTGAGTCTTAAAATATAAAAAAGAACAAGTGAATTGACCACTAACACTTTCCAGTTGCTTCCTGATTATGGACGCAGAGCGACCAGCTTCATCTAGATCCTGCCCCATCTCTTTCCTTGCCATGGAGAGCTATATGTTATTCCACGAGCCAAAGTGATGTTTTCCTGTCTTTAACTGCTTTTGTCTGGACAGTTTACCACAGCAACCGCAGAGTAGCTAGTAGAGAAAATAAAGTACCAAGAAACGAGACCATAGCTGTGAATAACCTGACCTTGCTTCTCTGAGGAAGCCTGTGGGAAGAAGGTGGAAGAGTTTAGAAAATTGAGCTGTATGGACTGTTCAGATGGAAGCTTGTAATAACAAAACACCAGGAAAAAATATGGAAAGTAGAAGCCTGGCTCCTGGGGCTTCAGAGAAGAGCAAGGGCGTTATCAGGAACTGGGTTAAGTCATCTGTGTGAATACTTTGGCCAAGAGTCTGGTTTCATCCTGCCTGTGTCCTGGGAACTTCAATGAAGGTTAATTTAAATTCAATGAATTAAACAGGAGAGCAACTGAGTTGGTGATGAGAAAGTAGCTGTAATCCTTCAAAAGATCAGCACCACTAAAACCAACCTCTTGTGCTACACTGGGACAACAGGAAATGTATCCTGACAGTCACAACTCTGACATATGGAAGTTCTATCCTGTGAAGATCTAAATGCTTACAAAGGGAGAGGGCCTAAACTGAAGGGGTTCCCTACTGCTCCAGGACAACTGCCTGGGACACGTTTCTCTTGGATCAGCTCACAGAAGTGAACCACTGTGTTCCAAGAGACCAGGTCACACTTCAAGGCTTTAGCAGGATTTGGCATGGTCTGTATGATAAACAGGATCATAGAATTATGCTCGACAGTTTCAGAAAGCAGTCAAAGTCAAGCAATATATGGCTGTATCAGAGTTCCTGAGAGGCAGGCCACTGTGTGAAGTTATTGCCTACATGGCAATGGAGACCCAAAGATATTGGAGATGCCAGGACTGTGAGTCTTCTGCTGAGAAAAGAGACAGGTATGGATAACGGCAACCTAAAAGAATGGCTATGCTGCAGGATGTAGGTCTGAAGGGGTAAAGTTACATAAGCCCTTTGGAACCCAGCAGATTTTATCACAAGTGCCAGACATGCTGTGGTTGTAGAATTTTCTGTTTTCCCTGTTTGGTTTTGATTTGACTTTGGTTCATAAACCATTCTCCCCTTTCAGAGTTGTACTGTTTATTCTGTGTAATTTTTATATTTGAATAATTCTATCACCATGACAGGTCTTTTTGACTTTTCAGGTATTTCTGGTTAAAATTACCATGTGTTCTGGATTCAAGGGCTTTGGAATTTTAAGCAGTAATGAGAATCATTAGAAACTTGTGAAGTGGGACAGAAGGTATTTTCATTTATAAATAGCCACAAGGTTATGGGACATGATGTGGAATATTTCGGCTTACAAATTGATGGGATTTTTATAGCCAGTTGACAAGCACTAGAGTTTTGTTAATACTGATTTTTAACTGGATAAGATCTGGCATCATTTACAAACCTCCAAGCATTATCTGTAAGTAATTACTTAGATTAGATGGTCCACTGGGCATCCATGTGAGGGGTTGTAATAATTAGGTTAATTTAGGAACAATGACTGTCACAGAGGAGAGTGATATTATTCCTTAGCCCTGTGCCCATCCTCTCTGAGCAGAAGACATCAACTAAACAGAAGCATTAACAATTCTTTCCTTCCTGGCTCAGACTCTTGTCTTGAGGATTTTCCCCGTATCCTCAAACTATGAAGCAGAGCAAGCCCTTCCTTCTTTAAACTACTTTTCTCAGGATATTTTATCAGAGCAAGAGAAAAGGGGATAAGGCAATTTGCATGACTTTTACTCCATAGAACTGGGGCAAAAGAAAGAGTTGAGCTATTTTCTGGATCAGCTCCCCTACTCTAAAGTCTCATATACCCAGATGGCAAGATAAAAGATATTTGAAATTTTGACAGAGAATTCTCTCTCTTCGGTGATCTCCAGGATTCCACAATATTTTGAGAAGAGGCTTCAGTGTTGGCATCATTCACTTTGGTATACTTTGTAGTCAATTACTGTGTATATGCACTGTAAATTCTTTTT
>NC_022009.1:71246276-71262806 GCF_000317375.1 Microtus ochrogaster
CACCGCCCGGCTTGCACTGTAAATTCTTAAAGAGAAATAGAGATAGGTCATTTGCAGCTGGAGTCTTTATACAAAATTCCAAGGGTTATTATTTTTTTCTGAGAAATAGCAGGTAATCTGTTCTTGAGATGATTGCTGCTGTTTTGATAGTGAAATGCTGAAGAACTTGGCAGATTCCCAGCTAGACCATCCAGGACCCTAGGGAAAGACAAATTGTTCTATGTCTAGCCTTCCTGAGGAAACGTGAGTGGAACCCTCTAACTGTGAGCACCGCACAGTGGTCAACGCAGCCACTCAGGAAAGAGGAGAGATAGCTTTCCCTGCTCTGTCTTTACTCTTTCTTAAAAGCTTAACTTTTTTTTAAACACTGAAGGTGTTGTTAGTGTTACAGAATTGGAAAGAATTTTGTGATCATTTGAGTTGTGAAAATTCAAAGTAAAATTAAGATCCAAATATTTTGATCATTTCACTGTCATATTTCCCATTTTAATAGCATTAAAAAACTGAAGTTCACTTAAAAGATTCTAAACAAATTAATAAAACTGAATATGAAAGAGTTAATGACACTATTAAAACATTTTTTATCATTCAAAATAGGAAAAGCAAGTTAGGTTAACACATGCTATTTAAAATAACACCGCTTTTGCAAAGATAAATTCACATGCATCATTTAGAAAAGTGATATTTTGAGGCTGATGCATCTATTCAAGTCTTAAGTTTCTAGTGTTTGTATATTGTGTGGCATTTCAGAGCCATGGTTTCCCTATTTGTTTGCATACCTACTAAATAATGAAACTAGATCAGGGTTAGGACAAGTGCTGCTGAGTAACGTGCCTTCATTTTACAACTCCTGTGCTGAAGCCATGGTGTCCATTATCATTGTCTTGCTCCAACTTTATATGGACAGCTCACCTTCTCCAGGCCCCTTTACTCTTCTGATTTTCCTTCCTGTCCTGTGGGCACCCCAAGCAGGCTCAGTGCCATAAGGTTTTGGATGGTCTTTAAGGATGCTGACGGAATCAACAACACAATTAACAAGACACGAAGCGTATAGTGCTTGCTGTCAGCATTCTGTCTCACACATTATAGATCTTGGCTTTGGATGAAAAACAACGAAGTCTTCCTGGTGTTCAGGACACAGTAATTTTACTTTCAATAGGAGGCTATTTGTCTAAGATGCTGTGAAAATCATTATTATTTTTTCCAAATCATTTTTATTTAGTGTGTCTACATCTAATTCATTCACTGCAAAAGAAAGTGTTTTCTTCATTAATTTATTTTCTAGAACTGCTGATTTTTGTAGCTAATGTCCATAGATTGCAGGTATGAGTGTTTTGCATTGACTTTTCATATTGCTTGTCTTCTGTCTTCCACCTGCTGGACAATCAAGGCATGCAAAGGGACATACTGCTTTGTTTTGTTTAATGAGAAGAGATTGTTTCACCCCCTAGTTTTTTCATTTCAGGTCTATCACCCTCTCTTGAATCAGTCTTTTTTCATCTCCTATCTTCAATCAGGTCACAGAAAAGGACAAGATCATCCAATGGACCTTAGAATATGGTTATTATCCAAATGGGAACATTTATAATATCTAACTAGGAAAAATGAGGTAAACAGAATGTAAGCACAGAGCATTGCTTCAATTTTATGTGGTGAGATGGGAATAATAAAGCTTGTACGATCATAAGAGGAGCATAAGGAGCACATCTACCTGAAGGGATAGCCTTTAAGACTGTTGGATTTAGTTTTGGTGACATTGTTTCTCCTTGGCTAAATTGTGCTGCCAAGAGAACACAGAGGCCAAGCACAGTTGCTAAAGTTCACCCTCTTTCTAAATAACCTGGGCGACAAGGCCCTGTGTGACAATGATGGCTCTTTATAAGGAAGAGGATGCTTTATTCTGCTCTCGAAGATTCCTGGTATGAGCCACAGTTGATTGGCATCTGCTGTGAGAATAGTTTTAAAACTCACACAGTACACTCCACGCATTTGTCTGCCTACCTGCTATTCCTTTCTCTTTCCCTATGCAGGAGGTGCCCCTTCTTTCTTGATGCCCTGTCCTCTGAACCTTTTGATTATCCATGGGGAACACATTCCTTAGTTAGCTGTCTGGGAGGTTATCTCTCAAATCTCAAATCCCAGGAGTAGGTTAACCATGTAAAACAAATTGGTCAGTCACAAAATTGGGTGTTGTTACTGTTCGGTATGCTTATCTGAACTGACCGGCTGTTATATGGAGGGAGTCTTCTTTCCCCTTTAATAGTAAGGACACCTTTCTCACAGAGTTTTCCAAGATGGCTTAGATTGTCAATGCAAATCAATGTGAATGGTAAAGATTAATGTGGCCATAAACTCTGAATTCTGTGAAGTGCCGTTTCAATTCAATAAAAACCGTGGATTGGGATTGTATCTCTAATACACATAAAGATCATGGAAAAGGAAAGCTGGCCATTGACTCCCAAGCTGAACCAAAGTTCAGCTCCCATACACTAGTGTATGCTAGTGTATGCTAGCTCCCATACCCTAGGACATATTAGCTGATGATTTATTTTTGAGAATAGTACTTATAAAGTGACGTTAAAATTTGTTTCATATAAAAGGTCTTCAAATATATGATGAGAGTTAACACATCTTCTTACAGTTTTCTTCCTGTGTTCACTAGTCCTGTTCAGCTGTAATTTGCTATATCTCTGAGTTTTTCACAATCCTAGACTCTCACTGAATATTATCTACACATGTTCATTTGATTTCAAAGCCTGAGACATGAACTTTTATTTATTTATTTATTTATTTATTTATTTATTTATTCATTAAAATATTTTTGTCTAACTATTGCATTTTCACAATGTACCCTTGTTATAAATTATGAAGTTATAAAAATCAATTACTTTGATTATTGTTGTTTTAGAAATTTAAAGAGATTTCTAGTCAAAAGAAATATTCAAATTCTTTCTCATCACTGCAGCTTAGATCACTCTACCAACATTAGAATTTGCATAAATCTGATCAGGATGTTTTATATCCACATCATAATTGTTGCAGGGCTACTAAATATTAATACCAATATTGAAGCATACATGATACAAGCAGAAAGTTAGAGAATGTCACCATCTATGATCTCTCTTTAAACTTAAGCTATTTACTATATAAAAACATGAAAAAATGGTAATTAGTGTTGGCTTAAGATTTTATAATCATTATTCCACAAATATACTTATATGGTTAGTAGTTATGGTCATATAAAAACAATGCAAATTTAAGTAAAGTAAGAGTGATTAAGAATTCATTTATTTCATCTCTCATTGATTATAAAGTGTGTGTGTGCTGTCCTAAGAGCAGAGATGTTACCCATGTTCATAGTTACAGAATTAGCAGTTATGTGAATGTCAGTAGTGTGTTGTTGTATGATCTTAAAATAATATTCTATAACAGCAGTGAGCATAGGCCAGACAGCTTTGTAGCCATCATTAACAGAAACATTCCTGGTTCTGAATCAGTATGTGCCAAAACTGTTTTATGGCTATGGGAAGTGTTTTCAATCAGACGAAAAAGATGTATCTTTTAGCTGTTGTTCTTTTTAATTTTATGTGTATGGATGTTTTCCTTTTATTTACAACTTAGAAAAAGGAAATTAAACACAGTAGAAAATCTGGCATTATGTTGAGGGGTGAGACATGTGAGAACATCATGACTTTCTCATATTTCCCCTGGTCAAATAGCTAGACATTGGTATGAAATTCCCCTTTCTTAATGACCATGATTTTTGTGCTGAGCACCACTGTTTTGGGGGATATCTGTAAGCAATAAATAACTCAGAGTAGGCATTTGTTATGTCGGAGTATTTCAATGATTACACAAGTCCTCTGAAATACAAGTTCCTTCTCTTAGTCTTTAGAAAAATGCAGTATTTAACTTCATTTTACAGACACCACCACAGGTTTGTGAGAAAGGCTATATATCACAGGTCCTCTGCTTTTCAGTACTATGTAGACAGAAGTAGCTGGAAGTTTATTGGGTTCATGATGTGCCCGAGGAAGTAGAGCCTGGAGCCTGAGATGAACTCCTGGTTATGAAGGCAGTGGCAAAGCTGCTGACTCATGGCTGGAGGTTATAGCTTCTAAGAAGCTTTGGGCTTAGTACGGCAGGAAGAAAAAGTGCCTCAAGATGAAAAACCAACTTAAATCATTCAGTGGCTCTGTGGCTTGATCTGTGAATATTACCAATATTACCTGGAACAGGAATCCTAAATGATATTATAAAGCCTGAATAAGAAATGAAGGCCTCCAATGCATCATTCAAAATTACAGATCAAGAGGAACTCTTGCCAAAAAAAAAAAAAATAGTGTGAACAAACACATCTCTCACCTCCCAACTCAGCTTCATGAGTTTCTTAGGCCTAGGATTAGGCATTAGTGCATGGGATAATAGCAAAATGTCAACTGTTTGCTAATGATATGTTCTTGTCACCACACAAAGACGTACATACTAACTCCCAGAGCTTGAAGGAAATGTGAGGTAGCCTTGGAGCCAAATTTATGATTAGGTTCCAAGCCCAAACACTTTTTGGAGGGCTCTCCTCCACTGTAGATCTATGGACCCATGAGAAAGAATAAGCAGAGGTCCTTCTAAGCCACAGAAACTGAGGTTGGTCATGTCTACAGTTAGGTTCACTAAATAAAATTTCTCAAATCATTATTACAATGACTCAAACCCCCTCAGAATAGCTATGTGTCATTTTCTAAAATGTATATGACCATAATGTGAAACAAAACTAGAAAAAATCAATTTATTTTTTGAGAAATTCATTAATTTCTTTGATATGATAACTTTAGAAGGATGCTTACCAAAAAGGCATGTCTGTGAACTCTCACAGTCCCTCTACATATATACAATTCTTATATATACATATGCATAATTCTTTATATATTACATACATAATTCCCATTACCATGATAACCAGAGTTGAAAACATTGAGAAATTATTAATATGAGGGTGAGTACTTAGAAAAATAATTCTAAAAAAAGACCCACAAGAGTCTTTTGTTTTTTGCATCATATGAGAACTCATAGAGAAAAGGGCTATCTATGAACAAAGAAATGAACCCTTAATAGACTGTGAATTGTTGGATTTTGATGTTACCTCTCACTCATCAGATCTGTGCATTTTAATTTGCTCATTGAACATTTGTAAATTCGTCTTTCGTAGACAAAATATATTTCCTAAGAAGGAAGACCGAGGTTCGAATACAGGCAATAGCTTCCCCTTGCCAAGGAGTCTAACTTTGCATTTGACTCTAGGGAAAGTTATACCACACTGTCAGCTAATCAAGGTGCAGGCCTTGTATGATAGTAATTAAAGTTGACCATTTTGAAGATTAACTATGGAGCAAGAGAGAATAAATAGTAGTTGAGGTTTTCCCCAGCCACAAATGTCCCTGATCAGTTTTCTCGAGCCTGAATTCCCTGAGTATTGCTGTTAGAGAATGTATAGTTTGTGGAACATAGCCTGAATAAACTATTCTAGTCATAGCACTTTGAAGATAAAGCAGCAGGCCAGAGGTAGCAAATCTTAGAAAGTGCACAGATCCCTAAGATTGACAGAATAGTCATTGAAACATCACAAATCATTGGATAAAATGCAAAATGAAAGAAAAGCAGATAATGAATAATTAAATTAAAAACCATATTAGAAAAGAACCAAATGTTGGGCTCAGCAGACACCTATAGGCAGCTATTATAATATAGTAAAGACCATTCATGACAAACAGTCAACAAACATCACACTCTGAGTGTCAGTGTTTCCTCTAAGATCAGAAATAAGACCAGATCCACACTGTCTGCTTCGATTTAACACGGGCTCAGATGCACTGGCCAGAGCAATTTCACAGTAAAGCATGGGGACATTCAAATTAAAAAGCAGCAGGATGAATTTTGTTTGCAGATGATTTGATTTTATGCATACAAACCCCAAAAGGCTATACCCCCAAAGCTGTTAGACTAAGCGATCTTTCAGGGTTGTTATGCATTCAGTGAATTCTCCTATGGAGATGTCCACAAAAATGCTCTCACAGTTGCATCCAAATAGACAAATTGAGTACTCAAGAAAAAAGAAGGAACAGAAATAGACAAAACATCACAGAGATGTTGAGTGTATTACTAGGCACACCAACATGTGTGTACCAGACACTGGAAAGGTTTGAAGACTTCACTTTGAGGACAGAGCAGTGAATTTGAACTTAAAGAACAAACTGGATCTCCATTACATTTCTGCTGGTGGGCTTAATGGAAACCCACATTCTCGGAAACTGTGTGCAATTATTCGCTACTTTGTGGGATGTTTTCAAAATCCTCAAGTCGTGTCTTCTGGTCTCTTTAGGAGAAGATGTCTTGCTGTGACTGAGTCAATGTGAATCAATTGGAGAGGTGAGCTTTCAGCCTTGGAACTGTTTCATTATTTTGAGTCCCTTAACTGTCCTGTAGTTAGATATTTTTCTGTTTGAAACACACACATTCTATAGATACTCATAGTCACATAGCACATTTTAGGTGTTTCACTGTGTGTGCAGGCTAAGTCCACTCTGACTTTTATATCTAGGTATTTCTACTCTATATTCCTGATCAATGTTTCTTGCTTGTCGTAAGCTATGTGCTGGCAGATATCTTGATGACAAAGTAAAAGTAGAAACTCTACTAGTATTTCTTTGTTTTTCGTCTTTTCTTAATTGTTGTTTTTCATCGAAATTTAGCAATTTGTTTATTTTATGCTTTTTAATTTTTTTTTTTTTGATTTTTCGAGACAGGGTTTCTCCGTAGCTTTTGGTTCCTGTCCTGGAACTAGCTCTTGTAGACCAGGCCGGCCTCGAACTCACAGAGATCCGCCTGCCTCTGCCTCCCAAGTGCTGGGATTAAAGGCGTGCGCCACCACCGCCCAGCTTGCTTTTTAATTTTTGTTCTTTTTTACACATCATCATGAAACTAACTAAATCTTTCCTCCCAGTAGTTTCAAATGTGCTCATTACCTAGAGGGCTGAGATGCCTGGATTTCTATTTCAGATTAATCATAGGGCTACAGCCATTCTTTATCTACTTCTATTAAGTCTCAGGTATTTCATTAGTGTTTGCCACCATTACAGGCAGTCTCTATCTTGGTGTGTATGTCAAACCATGAGATGCAGTTGCCTTCTGTATTTACCTGTGTGAAAATGAGTGTCGCTGATTTGCACAGGCTACACTTCTCATTGTGAGGCTAAGATTTAAAATTCATCCAGAGTTATTCCCAAGCGATGCTCTGCTTTCTATATTGTGTTGTCTCTCCGCTTAAAACTCAAAGATGATGTTAATAATTTTCTTCTGTGTTTAGGGTTTCATGCTCCAAGCCTCAAATTGTAGGAATTTCATGGCAGCTTCCTGGCATTCCAATAGCATAGCTCAGAGAAATGAAAGTTTCTCCCCGAGTTCTTCTGACAAATGAAGAAATCTGTTACTATGAGGAATATCAAAGGCAGATAAACCAGAAAATAGCATTTTTAACTATTGAGATAAGACATGTCATTACTAAGTAAATTAACGATAAGAGAAAATGAGCAAATAAAGCAGAGTGAAAATATGTTTATTGTGCTCTGACTGCAAAAACAATCACACTGAAATTCTCTTGTCATTAATCAGACTTAATATTTGAAAAAATAAACCCTAAAAATGAAAATACTAATAAATAGCATATGCATACGAATGAGCAGTTGAGTCCTGTCTTCTCTTCCAGTTCTATCTGATGTCACAGGTTATAGTCCTAATCCTTACACAATTCCTGAAGGACCTTTAATAAAGATTAACAAAACTCTAAATGTAAATAGGGGAATGAGTTAATTCTTAAATGAACTTTTAAATTATTTGACTGTTAGTCAGGAACATAATAAAGGCACCGAAAACTCTTCCTTTGTCCCATTTTTATTTTTACTCACTTATTGGCCTGCATGTGTGTTGTAAGCACACATGTTTGAGGGGGTGTGTGCGCCTGTGCCAGTACACACAGAGGCTGAAGCTGATGACTTATGTCTTCTTTTGTTACTCTCCATCTGACCTTTTTATTTTTTTATTTTTTTGAGACTAGATATCTCACTGAATCTGTAGCTCGCCATTTTGGCTAGACTGACTGCTCAACAAGTCCCTGAGATGTGTCCTCTCCATCCCAGCTTTGATCTGGGGTTACAGATGAACACTGCTATATCCAGTATTTGACAGTTTCTACAGATCCAGTCATGAGCCCTCAGTGTAGTAGTAGCTTTGCAAAGAGCATTTTACTCACTAAGCCACATCCTCAAGACATGCATAGTATGGGAAAAAGAGAAACATCTTTAAATGTTATTTTTTGTTAATTTGTTGAGAATGTTGTACAATGTGTCTTTAATCATACTCACCTTCCGCACCTCCCTGTATCTCATGAGTCCACTTCACAGGCGTCTCCCAATTTCATGTCCTCTTTTTTTTTTTTTATTTTAAAATAACCTATCAAGTCCAATTCATGCTGCCTACACACTCGTGGATTTGGGGCCCATCATTGGGCCATAGTCAACTTAACAGGAAGTACACATCTAAGGAAACCTGATTGTCCTACCTCTAGAAGCCAGCAGCTGTCAATAGCTCTTCCATTGGGGTAGAAGCTTGTGGTTTTTCCCCTTCTCCTTTGCTGGACTATTAGCCAGATTGACCTCATGTAGGTTCTGTGCAGGCCACCACAGTTTCCATGAATTCATGAGTTCACCCACTCTGAACTGTCCAGAAGATACAGTTTGGCTCTCCTCCTCTGGCTTATGGCTCTTACCATCTTTCTGCCCCATCTCCTCAGATGGTGCTTGACTCTAGGAGGAGCTGTGATAGAGGTGTCCCAGGGCACTCTACAAAGCATCCTGCTGGTAGTTATTCTGAGACCTGTTGCAGGAATTTTGTCTTTGGCTCGTTAGCCATTGGGAAGGAGCGACTTGCCCCAAAGGGTGGAGTTTTTCATTAGACAGTACATGACCAAAATATCCAAATAAAAGGCCAGGGTAGGGGTTGGAGGTACACTCTCTTGGGGATAGGTGAGCTGGCGTCGAGACATGGGGGCATGTGAGCACACATGGGCAACAGTGGACGGTGTATCAGCTGAACCCGAAGCAACAGCAGCTTCTTTCTGCCTGTCAGTGTAATACTTTGATCCTGATTTTGTCTGTTAATAAACTGTGAAAGACCCCATTTGACTCCTTTCATTAGAGACCTTTGCCCAGTTATGAACTTATGTATAAGCTACCATCAATGGCCCAAAAACCTCTGATGAGGTCTGAGAAGTGCACCAATCTATGCGTGGAGAGGCAGGTATCAATTCAGAAGGCATTTTGGTGCCATGTCCACTTAGTATAAAAATCATAGTTAACTTAGCTCTGGTGCTTGTGAGCTCCCCAATCATGGATTGATTTCTAGTACTAGGCATGTGTTTCTTCCTGTGGAATAGGCCTTAGGCCCAGGCAGAAAGCAGTTGGGAGATCTAGGACTTCTATTTTATCCACAGGCATATTTCATTGTGCCAATCATTGAATTTCACAGGGTCTGCAGCTGAGGAAGACTGTTGGTACCTTTTTTTCCCCTGTAGCAACAAACACAACACCTTTGGGTCCTATGGAAGCTAAAAGGGTGCAGCTTCATGGACAGTACCAACTTTATTTCTTAATGTTCTGTGACCAGAGTTGTCGTATTGTAAACACAAGGATGTTACCATCAATTCTGGTGGGCACCCAAGAGCAATGGCAATAGCCTGGATTGTTGTGAAGGTCTTCTGGACATGACTCATCAACAGCTCAAGCAGAAGGTATCCCACAACTGGAACTGGACATTTCAGTTGGCAACCTATGACTCAAAAAAAAAAAAAAAAAAAAAGAATTCCTCCCCCTGCCCTGGTCTTGGAGATAGTGTCTCACTCACTCTGTTCTCCACATTCTCCAGTCTCCTTCCTTTGCCTTCCAAGTGCTGAGATTATCAGATTGCATCAGCATATCTGGCTAAGAATTATCTACTGAAGGTTTATTATGTGTAAACCAAACATAACAATGTGGTATGGGTTCTGTCCTTCTGTAGTCACAATAAGTGTGGTACACTACTGTAGAATTAGTATTTGACCTGGAATTGTAGGTGACTTGAGATTTTCCATTGAAGAAGAAAAGGTAGATTTCCTTGAACCAAAGGTCGTGAGTTCAAGCATTTTAAGGCTACATGCTTTATGATTAGGTGGAACATTAGAATTTGCCCTGAGGATACTTTGTAATGAGAGAGGTTGAAGTTGTTCAGTATGTTTCTAGAAGAATATGACAAAGTTAACATCATTATCCTTTTGGTAAAATCTAGTGAGTCTCCCTAATAATCAGTTTTCCTTCTCAGATTTAAAGTTAATTATGTTATCAGATTTGGTGGAAGTCACAACCTGTGCCCCAAGTAAATTGTCACCACCCATTTCCAACAAGCAAATTAAAAGAGCCAAATTACAGTAGAAAGTAGGGTAAAGAGATTTATTCAATGTGATCACATTGGGAATAGGGATAAAGAGATCCAGCAAAGCCCCCATTCACTTCATCCTGAAGTGAGATCAAGGCTTACATAGAGGAAATAAACATGCACAACTAAGTATTTTCCATGGTGGTGGGCCCCATCCACCACTTTGGTCCTTCATTTTGAGTTTAAATCGGATCCTATAAAGTGGTCTGAGAAATTGTTAGAACTATTTGAAATTTCTTGCAAAGAGACGAGATCTCCCTCTCTGTCTGCCAGCACAGGCTTCCTCTTTCTTTATGGTCCATTGTTTTGAGTATGGTAGTCAGATTGAGAGACACAAATATCTCTTTAGATGTCTTCACTCTGGCCAGACAAGTTACACTTATATAGTGTGCAGTGACAGAGACGACAGAGGAGTTAAAAGCTAGCTAACGTGCTGAATATGGTCTGCTACAGGAGCTTCCTAAGCTCTCATAGTCTTTCTATCCCTCCGGAGTTTCTGCTCTACAGGCTAAAGAAAGAGTGAAAAGAAACCTTCAGACTCTGAAAGAACTTCCAAAGGCAAAAGAGTATTGTTTTGTGAAAAGAATTGGCTTATAAAAAGCGTTACACTTGTTTCAAATCAGCTAAAGTATCAATTCACCTGTGCTACAGTCTCTCAGAGAAACTCTTTCCTTTCCTGTCTTTTTCCTTCCCTCTTATTTTCACCTTTTCAACGATCTCCACCCTGCCATGTTTTTTTTTTTTATTAACTTGATTCTTTCCTTCTAAACTCGTTTTCTTTCTTACCTAATTCATTATAAAGTCGGTCTTTGCAACATTTATCTGGGATATGGTTGACTGTAACTATAGAAATGGATAGTTTCTGATTTACTTTTGCTTTGATGAGTCTACCAAAGAATTTTGTTCCTGAAAGGAAAATTAGTGAACAAATCTTCTTGTTTCCTGAAGCCTTTGCTTCAATTGACCTATTTAGATAGTGACCTCATGAACAGTTATGCAATTCTACACACAGAAAGGCATAGACACATGCTCAAGGAAATACATTTTGAAAATTTTTGATAGATGAACGCAGTCTAGAAGGTTTGTGATTCCGTTTTCGTTTTCCTGAACTTTGAAAGTTTCTCTAGGATTTGACAGTAAACTAAAACCTTCATAAAGCAGGTAAGGCAAAGAGGCCAGTTTATCCACTATCCCATCTATCCCCTGTCCCTGCTGGTTAAGCCTGTTCTGTCATCTTTCTCTCTTTCTTTCTCTCTCTCCCCCTCTCTCTTTCTCCCTCTCCCCCTCCTCTGTGTGTGTGAGAGAGAATTAATATCTCCCATATTGTTAAAAATGTTGATACTTAAGTCTTTAAATATTCTTGTACAAAACTTCAGAAGGTAATTCCCTCATGGGTTATAGAAAGCAAGTCTCCATGTCTCAATGATATAGGATATCTCGATATATCTAGATTCCTTGCTGCTGTTGATGGGGCATGAATCTACTGAGTGGGGAGACTTAGTACCTGTTTGCACTGCTTTTTCTTTTAGTAAAAATCATCACACTTAGTACAGAGAAGGTAGAAGAAAAATTAAAATAAGCAAAGTTTCCAGCTCATGTAGTGGGGAGGGTGTACTTCATCGAATAGGCATTCGGATGGCTAGATGCCAATCAGAAGAAACTAGGAGAAGAATAGATATCTGCTGAAGAAATGGCTCTGCAGTTAAGAGTGTTTGCCACTGTTCTAGGGACCTCCGGTTCATTTTCTATATCCACTCAAGCTCCCAACTGCATGTGACTTTAGCTCCAGAAAATAAGACACCACTTTTGGCCTCCATGGATATCTGCACATAAAGGGCATCTACACATATTTACATTTATTTTTCAAGACGGGGTTTCTTTGTGTATCTCTGGCTGTCCTGGAACTTGTTGTGTAGACCAGGCTGGTCTCAAACTCACAGAGATTTGACTGCCTCAATCTACCTGACTGCTGGGATTAAAGGCATGCACCACTAATGCCTGGATTTTTTTTTTTTTTAATGAACTAGCCTTGAATTCATGACCCTCCTGCCTCTGTCTCCTTCAGCAAATCCTATGGGCATGTGCCACCACAACCAGCACGTTTTTATGTTAAAAAAGTATAGATATTGATTTAATTTCATCAATTGTAGTATAGGCTGGCCCCTAACTTGCTGTGTAGATCAGGATGGCACTGAGTTCTTAATTCTACCGACTCCACTGGCCAAGTGCTGGGTTTACAGGTATGTCACATTACTTCTGGTTAAACTGATGCTACAGGTCAAACACTGGACTTCATGCATTCTACCAGCTGAGGTTCATCTCCAACCCTAATTTAAATGATGACTCATGGAAGTAGGTGGAAAAGAAGATGAAAAAGCTGACATGACAGTAAGCAGGGTAATATCTCCAGTGACATGTTGAGATGGAGGTTAAAATCAGTGCCATCCACCTCCTTCTAGGCATTAATGATAGCTTTTTTTCTGACCTGAATGTTACTTAGACTATGTTGTTGCTGTTGCAGAAACATTCTTTTCCAGTACTTGTTCCCTTGATAGTTGATGTGTTACGTCATCGTATTGTCCTTGCTTTGTTGTGTTCTGAAAGGGAGATCCTAGTGATAGCTGCCTCAATGTTCCCCTTTCCTTTTACCATAAGCAGAGCAAATACAGCAATGGAAAGAGGGGACAAACCCTCTCTGCTGTTCATATTATTCTCCTACCTTCCAAGCCCACTTTCCTCTTGTCTTCGTGTTTTCTTCTGTTCTTGAGGGCAGCAACATTGGCCATTTCCTGAGATACAGATTAAGGAGGAGGCATGAGCTCTGGATGGAGAAAGACCTCTTTTCAAACCAATCCTCAGGCACTGAAAGCATGAAGAGAAGCAGAATCTTTATCTGAACTATACTGAATTTGCCTCAGAGAGCTCTCGTCCCTTGTGCATATGGACTTTTATTAAAAGGAAATGGAAACATCATGGAGGTAGACTCACCCCAGAGCAGAAAGTTAGGTTGATGTACTAGAGACACTTTCCTTACTGTGTTCAAGAGATTGTGTCTTGGCTACTTGTTCTCCTCTAACCATATTTATATAAGAGCAGTGGGTCTGGATAAGAGTGGATGTTGGCATCAGTTAGCATGGACGCTCTCCAAAACCCTCAAATAAAGAGACTGGGGCATGAAGAAATTGCTGTCTCTCAATTCCTTCCTCAGTTTTAGCATAATGTTCTAAGACTTTATATCTTAAATTGTAAATGGAATTTGAAGATAAGGCTTTACCATTTTATTTCTAACTCAATGTTGCAGCTAAAAATGTTCCCAAGAGAAAGTTTTGTTTCAAGGAAGTTGGAAGCTCACTTATTTCTTTTAAGGTTGTAGAGCGTATTTTCACTGTACGTTTGCGTTTTTTCTATTATGACAAGTTGGTTTTATTTCCCTATAGAGTATGTGATGAGGACACAGAGTTTAGTGCTGGTATCTCTCCACTCTGGTTCAAATCCAGGCATTTGCTAGTCATGTGCTCATGGGCTCCATTTCTTCATCATCAAAATCCAGATAATCCCAGT
This sequence comes from Microtus ochrogaster, assembly GCF_000317375.1. NCBI lineage: Eukaryota > Metazoa > Chordata > Mammalia > Rodentia > Cricetidae > Microtus > Microtus ochrogaster. Next base: position 71,260,356 of record NC_022009.1, read on the forward strand.
ATTAATACATTCTCATAGGTTTGTCACCATGATTAAATGAGCTATCATCATTAACATAGTCAGCACTCAAGTGCTGAGTCCTCGAGTCTTTCTCTACGGTGTTCTCTTGAGTATATGTAAACACACTTCTATCTGAGGAACAAGGCTAAGATCAACTCTTATGAAGATAAATTATCTAAGCACGAAGGAAAGCAGTCTGTTGCTGCTTTCATCAGCATAATTACAATTACTGAAGTATAATTCATATCACTTTCTTTGGTATCTCAGTGTTACCATTCCTGACAGAAGTGAGTTAAGATGGAAATATGTGTTTGACCTCAAAGAGTTTGGTAGTATGCTTCCTCCCCCCCCCACATTTTTTGTAGAACAGTTTGAGAAATGTTGATGTGAGTTCTTCCTTAATACTATGGTAGAATTCAGCAGCAAAATCCATTTATGCATGCATTTGTCATTCTGAGAGATGTTTAATTTTTGTTTCAATGTGCTTGTTTATTAGGGCATGTTCTGGTTGTTTTAATTTTTTGGATGCTACTTTCGTAGGTCATGTATGTATGCTTAATTTTTTTGATTATTCTTTTTAGAATGTGTAGTCCTATTTTTTCACCTAAACTTTATGATACAGTATGTGTGGTTTTACTAATTTATAAACTTAGAAAATACATGGCAAATATTATTATAAGTATTATAACTTCATCACCCTTTATTGTTAGATAATAGATGCAAGTTCTGACATAGACTTACTGGAAACATTTACATTGTTACTTATGTAATTATACCTATGGGATAAAATTTAGAATGACTACAAGGTCATTGTAAGAGGAGAAAAGAAAAATAGAGGAGGTGTCAAGGTCTTACCTACTTTGACCTTGAAGTGACTCATGGTATTTCCTCTTACAGTTAATTTACATAGGTCATTGGCCCATCTGCAGTAGAAGCTGGAGATTCTAAGGGAATGAGTAACAGAAACAGACATTGATTCTGAAAATTATGTTTAATATTTTATATTTTTAATTTTTGTAACACTGAGAATTGAACTCAAAGCTTAGCACATGCTTGGCAGGCACTCTGTAAAACTATAGCCCCTGACTCTAAATATGTATGTATGTATGTATGTATGTATGTATGTATGTATGTATGTATGTATTTGCTTGCTTAATTACTTACTTGCTTTATAACTCATGCTGGCCTTCAGTGAACTCTGACTGATTTGTTCCCTTGAGTACTGGGATTGCAGGCATGTATATCTATACTCGGTTTGTGATTTATTTCAGTTACTAAACTTGTTTCTGTGTTCATAATGTTTAGAAAATCTTTGCATACCATGTGGGTTTTATAGATAAGATGTATTTATTGTGTCCTATCATTAATTAAGTACTACTGTAATTTTAACTGACCTATAATAAGAAGCATGGCACACAACACTATTGTTTTGTTAGCTAAGATAATTATTTTTTATCAAGTAAATACATTTTTTATTAATTTAAAATCTCCAAGTAGTATTAATAGTAATAGTTTCTTCAGTAGTCACTAACTGGTCATCTTAATTCAGTTACTTGTGTAGGATTTCAGAATTGGTCTTTATTATGCAATTTTTGGTCTCTATTGTATAATAAATTAAAGTTGCTTCTTTCACTTGAAAATTTCTAAGTTTCTGTAGTGATTTTGACTAATTGAGCATAACTTAAACTAGTTTTTAATTAAAGAGCTATTCATAAAATCTTATGTATAAAATTGACAGATGCAGTTGGAAAGTACATGTATGGTATATTAACAAGAAATATACATATTTGATTGTTCATAATAAATACATGAGAACTGTGTCTGTATTATATCCAAACAGCCAATTATAAAATTTGTTAAATCTGTGAAATTGGTTGTTTATCATCAAAGAGACAGACAAAGAAGTGTTATTTGAATGCTTCTACTTCATTAAAAATACCAAATTCCATCAAAACATGGAACCCAGTGACAGAATGAAACAGTGTCATCTTATGTGTCTAATTTTAGCCCTTAATGTCATTTCTGGAGACCTTGTCTAACACATTTGAGAAAAAGAGACATAAGCTTCCACCTTGCTGTAAACTGACTCAATCTATTTTTTCAAATACAGAGGTAAAATGTAGGTACTTTCAAAATCAATTTTGACAGTAACTGGGATTTATTTGAAACTCTATTTTTATAGTAAGGAGCTGAAGAATCATCTTGGATTAGCAGTTGTTTTTATATAGTTTAAAATGCTGATATTGCATAAAGTCTTTAATTAATAATAGACTAAGCTGTCTTAAGAGTATAATCCACAGTTCTGAATTGTATGGCATTTTGTTCTCGTATAAAATTAGATGGTGAATATCTATAAAGGATAAGACATGTGTAGTTTGTCACAGATTTTTATAGAGGTAAAAATGTCTTGAAATGCTGGGCGGTGGTGGCACACGCCTTTAATCCCAGCAC
>NC_022009.1:71263041-71265672 GCF_000317375.1 Microtus ochrogaster
AATAGTATGGATGAAGTTAAAGGGTGGTTCAATTGCATGCACTCCGTGGCCATTGAGGACATAGAATGTCCTCTTATGAATTATTTTCAAAATATCTTTCTGGGCCCAAACCAGTTTCTGGTAGATTTATTTTTGTTCTTCCTTAAGTTGGCCTGGCTCAGGCTCATTTAGTCTCTACTGTGGAAGCAACCAGGATAAAATCAAATCCCAAAGTTTATACAAGAAACGGTGGCAGAAACCAAAATTGAAATGCACAGCCCATGAACTGTTTGCCTCATAGACCATGGAAATACTGATGTCCTTTATCTCGAGTTATTTTAGATGCTTTGGTGCTGTTTCTCCTTAGGCATATGTTGTTTTCCCAACACACTTTTCTTTTCTTGAAGGAAATATGAGTTAATTTCTTGTTAGCTCTGTGTCTGGTCCCTTCATTTATAGTAGAAACAGTCTATGAATCCTAGAGAAATGTGTTGCTTCGTTATTCATAATACGCTGAGCAAGAAAGGAAGTGATTACTAAGCTGGATTTCAGGAATGGAGTAATCAGAGACTTTGGGGAGTTCATTTTGTTTCTTGTTTAGGATTTCTAGTTGTTTCTCTAACTGCCTGCAAGATACATGAAGAAGCATAAGTGAGCACACTATGCAAACATATAAATATTTATCCAAACACATTATTTTTCAACTGAAAATTTTTCTGTTTCTTCTATTGAAAAATGTGCTCCAGATCAACACCCTCATTTTTCTTTACATCCATTTTTGCTTTCACTCACTTTTTGCAAATTGCTAGAAAAGAGACTTCAACATTTTATTTACTCTCCCCAAAAAATTGCAGTCCCTGAAACCCTGTTATATCCTGGGCAAGAGAATGTGAGAACTCTGTTGCTTTAGTTGAAGATCAAGACACATCAACAGCTGTGTATCACACACAGCCTAAGTTTGACAAAGCTGAAGCACAAGGACATTGCATACATCTGGAATTTGTGTGCCTATTTGAAAAACAGTGGGGTGTGTGTGTGTGTGTGTGTGTGTGTGTGTGTGTGTGTAAGAGAGAGAGGGAGGGAGGGAGAGAGAGAGAATGACAGGGAGAGAGAGAGACAGGGAAAGAGAGAGAAGGAGAGAGAGAATGTGTTGTATCTGTCTTTTTTCCTTAAAGGCTTCTCTAAAGATATTAATATTATATCAAAATAATAGATTGGATAGTAGATGCCAGAATTAAAAATTCAAACACTAAATAACTGCTTTAACCCAGTGAAATTTGTTTTATTACATAAGTAATTGTTTTGCTGTTTTGATTTTTATTATTTTATTTATTTTTTTACAACCTATTTTTCCCTCCTTCTTCTCCTCCCTGTCCCCACCACCACTTCCACTCTGACCCCTCCCTGCCCCATCCACTCCTCCTCTATTCAGAAAAGGACAGGACTCAGATGGATATCAACCAAACATGGCATATCAAGTTGAAGGCTTGACAAGGCAACCCAGTACGAGGAAAAGGGTTCCAAAAGCTGGCAAAAGTGTCAGACAAAAACAGCTCTTACTGAAGGCATAAGTCACAAAACAATCCCACACCAGTTTGGAATTATGATTAATAAAAGAGCTATTTATTTAAAGGAAAAACTTACAGATCACCGTTCTAGACAGTAGCCCTCGGCACAACCAGGAAAGGGGTTTAGTAGCTGGAAGCAGAGTCCAAAGCAAGAGAGAGAGCACATAACTACTGAAAAAACTATTGGCTAAAGGAGTAGAAGGACCTCCCATATCCTATTCCCACTATTAGGAGTTCTACAAGAAGACCAAGCTACACACTGTAGCATATATGCCGAGAGAGCCTCAGTCGGTCCCATACAGGCTCCCTGTTTTCAAGCCAGATTGAGCAAATTTGGAGACCTGATAAGTCAAAACACTTTGTATGACATCAACAGCAGTATTAAGAAAGCAAAGTAGTTGGAACTGAAAGGGCTGACGTCAGATCATGACCATAAACTACACAATTGTGTGAATCAACTGAGTTACTTATTCTTTCTGGGACTTAATTTCAACTTCTTAAAAATGGGAGTATTGACCAAACCTACCCTCTGTTTGTTATTGGGATTGAATATGCTAAGCCATTCAATAGTAAAATATGCTAAATACTTAATACTCTGTAAAATTAGCTAATGCAAATTCCCCAAACTTTTAACCAAAGATTTTAATAGCTGACTGGCCTCCCATCAGAGACCTCTAGGTGGGTGGGCCGTAATCAGGAGAGCAGGAATTCCCAGTCATTGTGCTAACGGTTTGCACATATAAACTAGACTACAAAGCAGTTTCCCTAGCAATGAAAAGGACGTTTTCTACTGGTTCACCGAAATAGAGTGATGCCTCACGTGATTTAGAGAAGGAAATAAAGTCAACATATGTTAGAACCGTTAAACAAACGCTGATTTTCAGTGGATGAAAATATTGCCTGCCTTAAAGTGGAGACGTAGCTGGTCTTGGTTCAAGCTCCCTGTGTGGGTGGCTGATGAGAGAGCCTTGTGGGGGACTGTGCTTCGCAGTCCTTCAGGTCAGCAGTGGCAGCACTAGGGAGAAAGGAATTGCTTTATTTTATTTTTGTGTTTTTGCTGTTGTAGCTTGCTTGCTTTTCAAGT
>NC_022009.1:71266882-71269264 GCF_000317375.1 Microtus ochrogaster
AAAGAAAGAAAGAAAGAAAGAAAGAAAGAAAGAAAGAAGGAAGGAAGGAAGGAAGGAAGGAAGGAAGGAAGGAAGGAAGGAAGGAAGGAAGGAAACGCTGATCAGATTTCAAGTGGCATTTTAAAGTGGACAAACTATATCCATTTAGGTATTTGTTACAATAAAAACTAATTAAAGAAAAGCAAGGATTATTCATCTGTGTTACTCTTGAACTCAATGAAAATGATTCATAGCAGCTTCTTGAGTTAATAGAGTAAGAGAAATTAGAAAGAGACAGAGAGAAAGTAATAAACTAATTATAGAAATAGGATCATATTAGAATAAATTGTGCTCAGAGTTTTAAATGGAACAATAAAGAAAAGAACTTTTTGTTTTGCTTTGTTTTTTGAGACGGGGTTTCTCTATGTAACAGTCCTGTCTGTCCTGGAACTTGCTTTGTAGACCAGGCTGGCCTCAAACTCACTGAGATTCGCCTATCTCTGCCTTCCCAATGCTGGAATTAATGGGGTATGCCACCATTACCCAGCATAAGAAGTAAAGAGATATGCTAAGCTAAATAATGATGACATTTAAAGAAAGGTAGTATTGAAATAGGATTTTATGACAGTTGACATCATGTAATAACTATGTTGTAATTTTTTAAGTCTGAAAAGGTATTTATTAAAAGTAATGACATGAATTTTATATACTTGAGTGTGATTTTACATATATTGATAAGAACCACATAAAGTGAGCTATCTAATGCAGACTATTTCTACTGCTCATGGTTGTCTAGGAGAACATGATGGTAAAGCCATATTGCTAAAGAGATGACAAATTTTGGTCATCATAGAGGTAGGAGAAATCAAAGTGCAACTGACCTGGAAACTTTCTCCCTGGTTGCTAGCTTTCACAGCCATGGGAAGAAGTTATGCAGCTGCTGAAGGAAAAAAAGGCAATGGCAGGGTTATCCATCTGTGAAATCTGTGAGCTGTAAAAATGCCTGGCACATGTGTTCAATAGTGGCATGAATGTTATGGAGGTCAACAACTATTTCTTGACTAGTTTTAAATCCTAGATGAATATACAGGGCCTTGTGAACCATTTGGAATACTACATACTGGACAGCATTCTACATAGTTATGTAAACACAATTTTCTATTTTCCCTTCCCCTGTTTTGTGTTGCTACATTTTATTTTATTCCTGTTGATCGGCAGTGTGGTGCTTTTAACTTTTGGCTATTGAAAATGATGCTACAAAGAGGAAACTCACCCCAGGTGCTTTAAATCTGGCCAAGACACCTGTGTCTAGTGTGCTCTTAAGTTTTACAGATAAATGGACTGCTACTTTTAACAGACTTAATGTCTATTAGCTTTCTAGATTCCTATTTCCATACTCATAGTGTAGCTCCTCAGTTCTCATCAGAGAAGCATCTTTGTGCAGTGAATGGTGACTAATATTGGCTCACAACTGGCCAGATGTCAAAGAAAAAATACTATGGAGTATTCAGCCATAAATGGAATATAAATATTATGCTGCTTTCACACCATGCTCAGAGCACATCTTAAAAGCAGAAAAATGATAAAAAGGACAAGTTGAGAAGGAATGGAACAACACAGTGTCCTGTGTACATGATGGGGACACAGAACTAAAGAACTCATAGTAGCTCTGGTTGTCTACAGAAGACTTGGACATGGTGAAGCCAGCTAGCATTCCAGAATGGAAGGAGAGAGGCACACAAGACTCCAAACCAAGCTGAGGTGTTACATAGAGCAGATGGCTGCTGGAAGGGAGAGTCAGTTTCCTTTAGCAATGTGCTCTCAGGTACCTTGACCATGCTCCAGGGAGTGACCACAGACCTAGGAGTATTCATATATCATTAATTGGACTCAGTGGTTTGTAAAGAATAATAGAAAAAGAAGACATGCAATCAGAAGGGGCACACAGAGGATTGGACTGAGTTGGGGGATGAATGTGGAGTATGAGCATGACAAAGATTGAACGCTTGTATGAAATTTTCCAAGGATAAGTAAAGCATATTGTATTGTGACTGGGGAGAACTACAAGTTCTTGATGCTTTGAAGAATGTGGAATCCAACACTGTCTCTATCATGCATGGGTAGTCATACACATGCACACACGTTTGTGCAGGCAGGCACGTACACATACACATAAACACATACAAACACCTAACTTCAAATAAAAATAAATCTTTAAAAACAACAATTGTTATCTACTGAAGCCACTCCTACTTGGTGGCAATAAGGATATTTTCTTTTTTTCTGTAATGAGAAGAAATAGGGGTGTTAAGTAGTTTCTTGGTGGATAACAAAGTAGTATTGTATATCCAACTGACTCAGTTACTTTCAGATTCCACAAATATCAAGAGGATGTTTCCAATG
>NC_022009.1:71269786-71276756 GCF_000317375.1 Microtus ochrogaster
AGAGGTTTGTTGGGGGAGGTACCTTGTTCCTTCCAGCCCCTATCGGAAATAATTACCCCAAAACTATATTATTTAAACCACTGCTTGGCCAATAGCTTAAGTGTATCACTTGCTAGCTCTTATATCTTAAATTAGCTCATTTCCATTATTTTATATTTTACCATGAGGCTCATAGCCTACTGGCAAGGTTCTGGTCAACAGTTTTCATCTTACTCCTCTGGTGACTACATGGCGTCTCGTTGGCTCTATCTACTCTCTCTATCTGCTTAGAACTCCCACCTTGCCCTATTCTGCACTGCAATAAGCTTAAAGCAGCTTCTTTATTAACCAATGGTATTCACAGCAAACAGAGGGCATCCCAAATCAGTGGTTCATTTCTAACTCTTAGGTAAGTTTATCTTGCTCTTATATTTGCTTCTCACCACTGAATTCACACCCAACCTAAGCTGTGGCCAGTCACTCACAAATTCTTCTTCATCTGAGCCCTTTCAGATGTGTAATATCTGTCAATCTCTATCATACGGAAACCATGATGAAGCTCATCATCCCCTTCCATGTTGTGATGTTGTATCCAATTCCTCTCACCAAGGGCTCTCCACCTCCTTTCTGTTGCTCAGAGTCCCAAGATCCTGTGATGTCTCTTTACAGTTTTTCCATGCCCTGTGCTTATCACCATGTTGTGAGTAACCCTGCCCGGACACCCCTTTGAGGAGGGAGTGAGAAGAGGCGATGTCAATGATGTAGACATCAGAAGTTGGGTGAGTATCAGAGCATGCAGTAGACTCTCTTGTTACAGAAGTTGGACCTGCCTATATATCCCCTCCCAACCCATTGCCTCAGGTTGCCAACTCTGCTGCACTGTTTTTTCCTCGTTGGCATCTCTGGTCAGGTGTCTCTGCATCAGCAGTCTCTGTCTGTAGCAGCAGTCCTTAGGTTGGCTCAGGGAAGAAATGCCTGCCATGCATGCTCATGCAGGCTAGTTTGGGAAGGATGACTGCGGCTTGGGTAGGCTGACCTACAGTTTCTCTTATTCATTTTTTTGAGAATTAATTCCTTCAAAGTTTTCCAAATTTGAATATATTTCCTATACAGTGTATAACTTTATTGACAAAAGTGTTGATAGAACTTTATTTATTGTTAATTTTATTTTCTCATCAAGAAAATTTTCATTAATAGTTTTGTTAAATGTTTTTTGATCTTCTGAATGCTCTGTGGAATAAATACAAATATGCTACAATTAAGATGAGTATAAGAGATATTAAAGAAAGTGAAAGTATTTAGAACTACATACAAAGACACCTAGACTGATCACCATTCGGATATATATACACACACACACACACACACACACACACACACATAATGTAAACATTCTGTAGTGGGGGAAAAACCCTGAGCATGATAGCTATAAAAATGCAGATTTTCAGTTTATAACTAAATAATTCTACACTTAAGCAAGGAGAAAGGATAGCAGAGAATGAAACATTATGGTTTCAGATATATACAGAGTACCCAAATAATTAGCTATAGAATCCTATGTTGAAGGCTGTCCTTGCAATCACAGCCTCAACTGCACAGCCTCAACTTATTTGGTTATGGTCCTTCTTTTGGATGACTTTAGTCTCATTGGGGTCAATTTTAGTTCTTAGTTGTTGGAAGAAATAAAGGACAATATGCAGTTGCCAAATAGAATCCAGTTAACTTGCTCTCTGATTTATTTATATTCTGTGTATCTAAAACAATAGTATTTTCATTTGCTAGCTTAGTATTTTAGTCTTTTTGTAAACTAGGTTTAGTCTTTTCATAAACTAGTTTTAGCCAGCCAGTGGCTATTTTGAGGGGAATAATGGGTAATATGAAAGTCAGGAGAAATCAGGAATCTATATGTGACCGTCTTACACACAGACAGAATGTGTTTTTCACTAGCACTGTATTATTTTAATAGGTTAAAGAGAGCCAGCTTTGCAGTAGCTCTGAAGAGTTTAGGCTAGGCTGCAGGACGACAGTTTTATGAATGCCTATTCAAATACATGTACACAATGATGCTCAAGTCATAGAAAGGCCTGCTTCTTCTCTGTGCCTCAGTAAGGAATCCCTCATTCAGAATCCTTACTTTGCCTGCCAAGCATTTACATTTGCCCTATATTTTCAAATCCATTCAAGCATCACTCCTTCCATGAGACATTTTTGTTTCCTTATTTTCCTGGTCACTCTGGCTATTACTAGTCTTATTCCATAACCATAATGTTTGATCTTCTTCTAACATTAAAAGACTTTTTAATGTAATTATTCTCTCTCTCTCTCTCTCTCTCTCTCTCTCTCTCTTTCTCTCTCTCTCCTTGTGTGTGTGTCTATTATGTTAGTCCTTATTCTATGTAGGGGTTAAGTACACACTTTAAAACGGGGACCATTTTTTTTTAACTTACCATTTTTTATTTACCCTTACCTTTAGCTCTCAGGAAAGAGTGGGTACTCAGAAAAGATTTATTAGTTCACTGATTATATTTTGTATGTGAGAAATGGTGAGGAATATGGAACCAACATTTACACATCTGTTATGTGCTAGGCACACATGATGTGCTAGGAACAATGATGTAGCTGAATTATGCATGTTCCTTTTTTCTAACCTGGATAGCTGTTATTAAGATTCTTTCCTAATAGAAAAGACAAGACAAAAGAAGGGGTGTGGAATAATGGCATAGTGAACTTCAAAATCTCTATTGATAGTTAAAAATAATAATGTATTTGTTGTTCATTAATTTATATATTTTAATTTATCTTTTAGGATTTTACACATGAGTAGTGTATTTACATCTTTTCCACGTCTCCTTCTTCCTATCACATTCCTTTCACATGCACGCACGTGCACACACACACACACACACACACACACACACACACACACACATACACTCTCACACACACATTCTCCAGCCTGCTGAGTCCATTTAGTGTTGCTCTTATCTTTATGTGTTTAGTCTGAATTGGAAAATCAATGGGAGGGTTCATCCTGGAGAAAACTGTTTCTCCTTCTTTCAATACATTATATGTATTCCAACCAGTAACCACAAAAGCGAAGGGAGGAAGTACTTTTATTTCCAGTTGGACAGAGACTTTTACATGGGAAGTAATTGGACTAGGGGTGTGTCATAACTTGTTGTTGTCATATCTAACCTCCAAACATGGGACAGTTTGAGCCCAAAGCTCAGGTATTCCAGGATCTTTTTTTGTACCCTGTCATCACACACAAGTCATAGTGGGATGATGTAGGAAGTCCTTCTGTCTATGAGTTGCTTTTATTGGTTAATGAATAAAGAAACTGGCTTGGCCTTATAGGGTAGAGTAGAGCTAGGTGGGGAAAACTAAACTGCATGCTGGGAGAAAGAAGTTGGAGTCAGAGAGAAGCCATGTAGCCCTGTTGAAGACAGATGCTAGAACTTTACCTGGTAAGCCACAGCCTCATGGTGATACACGGATTAATGGAGATGGGTTTATTTAAGGTATGAGTTATCTAGAAATATGCTTAAGCTATTAGCCAAATAGTATTGCAAATAATATGGGTTCTCTGTGATTGTTTTGGGGCTGAGCAGCTGGGAACACACAAGCAGCCTTCCTACAACAGTGGGACACTGTGATGCATCACTCGGATTCTTCTCCAGAGGCATGTCCTCTTAGGAGTTGGGAACTGTGGTCATTGGAACAAATCTTAGCTGAAGAAAGCATTCTCACTAAGTCATGTCCTTTTCAGAACAGTCACATTTACAGATTGCTTGATGTGATAACACAAATAACAACTCTCTGACAATATTGCTAAGGCTGGGACTATGCCACAAGTCAACATTCCCCACTACTTACCCCTGCTTTATTCACATTACCCCTGCCTCATCATGATTAGCTCTCAATCTCCCCTCCATAAATGACTTCTCTATTTCAGAGAAAACAAGTTCCCAGGTATTACTCAGGCAATTACTATCATCCCTTTAAAGACAATTGACAGTCCCCATTAATAGTAAGCCTTGACACGCAAGGCTGTGAATACTGCCTTTTGTTACTCCTAATTTTCAATTCCTAATAAAATAAATTCTTAATCTGGCCTGACACTGGTAGCATAGACCTTTAATCCCAGCACTCTGGAAGCAAAGGCAGGCATATCTCTGCGAGTTTGAGACCAGCCTGGGCTACAAAGTACCAGAACAGGCTCCAAAGCTATACACAGAAACCATGTCTCAAAAAAAAAAAAATCTTAATCTTAACAGCATGGGATAGTCTTTGTTGACATCAATAAAGCAATGCCCTTGAAATGATCTTCAGTTGATATAAACAATATAACTATTACCCACTCTTGCCAATAGCAGAGGGCAGAGCAGAAGTTATTTCTACTCCATTAAGTATAATTTACTGAAAATTAAACTTACAATTGTGGACCAATTTTCATTTTACTTATTTATGTTGTATCAATGTGTGAATAAGCACATGCACACGCACGCAGTAGAGGCCAGTGGAAGACACTGTCAGTCATTCTCCACCTGGATCAGGATCTTTCATTGATTTAGCTAGGCTGGATGGCCAATGAGCTCCAGGGATCTGCCTGAACCCCATTGCCACATGCTGCTAAAATTGCACTCATGCTGTCATGCCTGACTTTTATATTGGTGCTGGGTATCTGAACTCAAGCTCTGAGCATGGTAAGCCCTTTCCTGAAGGAAAGGGCATAAGTTTGAGACATGATTTCTCTGTGTAGTTTTAGAACCTGTCCTGGAACTCCCTTTATAGACAAGGCTCACTTCAAACTCACTCAGATCCACTAATCTCTGCCTCCCGAGTGCTGGGATTAAGGATGTGCACCACCACCCAGTGACTCTCACCTTGTTAGTAAGTGTATTCCTTCATTGGCACGAGAGCCTACTTCTTTGGGATTCCAGTGTCTACTGAAGACCAGCTGAGATATCCAGCCTAATGGATATCTCATGGACTAAGCAACTACTGGATTCTTGGATTTTCTATTCATAGTCATCCACTGTTGGACTAGTTTTGGCATAGTCTATAAGTATTTCCAATAAATGCCAGTCTATCTTTCTATATATCTATAAACAGACATAGATATGGATTCAGATAGATAAAGCTCTATCTAACTCCCTATCTATCTATCTATCTATCTATCTATCTATCTATCTATCTATTATCTATCTATCTATCTATCTATCTATCATCTATCTATCTAGAGGCATTAGAACACTGACTAATACAGATGGTATTGCATACAGAAGAGAAATCAAGACTCACAGGAAAATCGAATGTTTAATGTAGAGCACAGATGTGCCTGTAACCTGATTCTGTTTAACAGGCCCATGAGTGCATTCTGTACTCCATTGGAGACTGTTGAAATTCAAACTCAGACAATATTTGTGTGCATAGTTTCTCTCAAAATAGAAGAATAATTCCATTCCAAAAAAATGAGACTCCTCAGCTATTTCTTGTGAGTTCAACATTATTTTAAATTCATCTTTTTCATGCCTTTTAATTGTCAAAGCCTGACCAGATGAAGGGCAGCTTCATCCCAGAGATGCTGGCATTTGTTGAACCAAGCCAGCATTGGTTCAACAAAGGAAATCTGTCAATGTAATCTACCACATAAACAAAATGAAAGAAAAAATAACTACATGAAAAAAATAAAATAATTATCTCATTAGAGATTCAACAAAATCCAAACCCCCTTCATGATAAAAGTTTTAGATAGATCAGGGATGCAAGAAACATATCTTAACATAACAAAATCAAATTACAGCAGGCCAACAGTCATTATCAAATTAAATAGAGAAACTTAAAATGATTCAATTAAAATTAGGAAAAAGACAAGGCTGTCCACTCTCTCCACATCTATTCAATATAGTGTTTGACGTTCTAGCTAGAGCAATAAGACAACAAAAGGAGATCAAAGGGAAACAATTTGGAAAGGAAGAAGTCAAACTATCACTATTCACAGATAATATGATAATATACATAAGTACCCCCCCCAAAAAAAAAAACTCTATGTGGGGACTCTTACAGCTGATAAATAACTTCATAATTGTGATGGGGTATGAGATTAACTTAAAAAAATCAATAGCTCTCCTAAATACAAGGGATAAACAGGCTGAGAAAGAAATAAGAGAAACATAACCTTCTACAATAGCCACAAATATAAAATATCTTGGGATAACTCTAACCAAACAAGTGAAAGACCTATATGACAAGCACTCTAAGTCTCTAAAGAAAGAAACTGAAGAAGATACCAGAAAATGGAAAAGTCTCCCATGCTCTTGGATAGGTAGGATCAGCAAAATAAAAATGACAACTATCCTGTTTTTTTTTGTTTTCCATATAAAGTTGATTATTGTCCTCTCAAGATCTGTCTGGACTGCTCTTCAGTTTCGAGAAGGAGGGGGAATGGAGTGGGGCAGGGGGAGAGGAGTGGGGAGAGGGGGAGGGGAGCAGGGGAGGGGGAGAGGAGTGGGAGGAGGGGGAGGGAAATGGGAAACGGGGAGGAGGCAGAAATTTTTTTCAACAACAACAAAATAAAATTGACAACTTACCAAAAAACGTACAGATTCAATGCAATTTCTTTTAAAATCCCAACATAATCCTAAACAGACTTTGAAAGAATAATACTCAACTTCATGTGGGAAAACAAAAACTTGGAATAGCTAAAATATCCTTTTATAATAAAAGAACTTCTGGAGGCATCACCATCCCTGACTTCAAACTCTACTATAAAGCTAAAGTAACAAAAAACAGCTTGGTATTAGCATAAAATTAGTCAGTTGGACCAATGTAATTGAACTGAGGACCCTGACATTAATTCACACACTATGAGCTAAAATGGTACAATGGAAAATAGAAATAATCTTTAGCAATTGGCATAACTGGATGTAAACATGCAGCAGGTTACAAATAGGTACATATCTATCACCATGCACAAAATTCAAGTCTA
>NC_022009.1:71277083-71284043 GCF_000317375.1 Microtus ochrogaster
CAACCAAGAACAAAGCACAAATGTGCAGTGAGAAATTGCTTTCTAACTCTGTTAGGAAACAACAAACCCTTGGCTCAGACACAGATTCATCTTGGGCAAAGGTGGTAGGAAAAAAGTTCCTGATATCATTAAGAAGTCACAAACAACCTTGCACCTATAGGAACTCAAGTTCTGGAAAAACAACTAAAATATAGTGAAGACAGATGTACAAGTGGTCAAGAGAGCCAAGGCAAGTGACCGTGTTTCTGTAATTCTCTCCTAGTGCTTCTATCTCCATGTAGTTATATGTAGAAGAAAACCCACTTTACCTCTCTCTGCTTTTTTCCACTTAACACAGAAGCATCTGATATCTCTTAGCTAGTAAATTGATGAGCCTGAACCTGGGCCTGAGGATTTAGGTTTCATTTGACAGACTTTTGGGGGTTTTATTTTCTTTTTTTCACTCTCTTCTTTTCTTCTAAACATGCTATAGTAAGAGCTCACAGAGTACCACCATGCCTTGATACTGCATCCCAGATTCCGGCATAACTGCAGAGTCCCATCCCTTGCAGCATAATTGCTCGTCAGATGCAGTATCTGTAAGGGACAAGAGCAGAGAGACCCATTGTGTGTGATTATGTGCCACGTAACATGGAACAAAGGAGCCTGTCTAAGCTGGCTATTGTATGTGGCTCACAAAGTTCTGGAAGTATCTGCACTTTGTTCACAAACCACAAAAGTGGCAACCCCAGCTCTGAGAAGCAGACTGGGGTGACAAGCATTGATAGTGCTATTATCTCAAGATAATGCTAAGCTGATAACATATTTGGTCATGGCCTAGACTTTTATTTCCCATGGATATATGAGTTTCAAATACCATAATCTATCACAGAATCTCAAGGGGACTGCACATTTTATAATGTATTAAA
Source organism: Microtus ochrogaster (assembly GCF_000317375.1). Classification (NCBI taxonomy): domain Eukaryota; kingdom Metazoa; phylum Chordata; class Mammalia; order Rodentia; family Cricetidae; genus Microtus; species Microtus ochrogaster. The sequence continues at coordinate 71,277,992 of NC_022009.1, forward strand.
TTCTTGTAAACTGCCACTATGAGGACAGGAAATCTAATTTAGGGAAAATATTCCAGCATAATAAGGAGGTTAAACTGAGGTGGGAACATTAGGGACACACTGGCTTCCTGGCTGACTATTTTCTTAATCAAAGAACATGTCAGTGGGAAGGCCACCAAAAATGATATGAGATTTCGAGCTGTCAGTTATTAGATGCACACCACAGGTAAATGAACATTTGGTGATGGACTTCTCGTGCTTGGGGGCTGACAGCATAAGTCATGCTGCTTGGGCACTACAAATGAGCAGAGATCAGATTCTTTGTCATTGGCAACTGAATATCACTATTCCACTGTCACTAGGTGGGTAAGAGTCTGTGTTAACTCTTTCAGTCACCAAGAGCCTCTTCTCAAAAGTATTATTTTTTCCATAGAAACTGACCAGTTATTGGACAACAGGCAGAAACAGCCAATGGTTGAAAAACAGATTTAAGTACATCCTACAGTCTCATCTCCCTTTCTCTTGTTTCTCTACCTCTGCCTCCTTTTCCTTTACCTTTCTTTTTCCCTCTCTCTCTCTCTCTCATTTCACCTCTCATCACTTCTTTTTGACTAAGGAACTAGAGTGTAATGTGTACATTTTCAGCTTGCTTTTTGCAGTGCTTCTCTCAGAAGGTATTGCTGTTAATTTTTTTATTTGTGTATAATTTGAAGTCTATTAACTGTGAAAGGCTATCAAATTTCACAAACTATTCTTTATATAATAATTGCTCAGGTCAAATGCAAATGTGGCTCTTAGTTTTGAAATCACTCTGAAAACATAAAAATGAAAAAAAATTACCATTTTTATTTTTAATATAAATGAGTGACATCTCTTGCTAGTGCCGTTTTCAAAGCTCTGTAGCATACGCTATCAGATTATGCCACAAAGAGACAAGAACACTCATGTTAAGGTCTAGTTCACTGAATCCTATCAGTCATCAGTCATGAAAGAACAATTTCTCACCAGGGCCTGTTTAGAAAATGAACGTATTCTGACTCAGAAGCTTGAGCTTAGACGAAGTTACCATCAAGGCCACTAATGATAAGATTTAATAGACACTTGAAAACATTTACTTAGATAAAAGACTCTGTAATTGTTCTTAAACAGTTCAAGTGGATTCGTGCCTGGTGGTCTTTTCTTTCCTTCATTTTTAAAGTGATACTCTCTGGGACAAGAAAGCATAGTCTCTGTAGACAGCACTGTCACCATCTTACTGGGAGCAAGGAGAATGCTTGAAAGTGCACCAAGCTGAGCGCCCCATGGGTAAAGTAGTGAAGACAAAAAGAAGTTCAGATCTCTTCTAATTTAAACTTTCAGGTGTGTTACCACCCACTCTCCACCTCAGCTACAAGTTCTAGAAGATTTACCAAAGCTCAGGCAGGAAGTGATAACATTGATGGAGTTTCCTGGGTCGCTGCTATTCCCAGAGTCCCCAAGGATACATCTAACTGTAGCAGCAACAGAAATGTTCTTAACATGCAGTGTTGGTTTGATTCTCAGCAAGAAGAACAGTGGGGGCTCACCCTAGGCAGAAGTTTGAAGAATACTCTTTGGCCTGATAAATTTTAAGAAACATTAGGTATGCCTGTGTGTTTCAGAAATAAACAGCAGATTAAAAAAGGGTATAATGAGTACCCCTAAAATTAACCAAACTGACTTGATTGTGTTGGGGCTGCTGTCACAGAGTGTATTTAAGTTACATGTCAAGATGAACACAAACACTCACACACACACATTTACAATTACACATATTTAAACTCCTGTGTGCTGAGGGAATGCACCCATGTGATAATATAACAGACTCAGAAACACTTAAAAAGTCATTTATAAACCTGTTTCTTAGGATGAAAGATACACATGCCATGCATTGTGGCCCCTTAAATATCATATAAATTATTTTATCTGATGCCTAGTGGAAAGTAGTAGTCTGTTGCTTTATTGGAAAACAACTAATGACTTGGAGAGGGGGTTTAATACTAACATTCTGTGGGTGACCAATATCACTTTTAAAGGTAATTTTCACTTTGGAACCGAAATTCTGCTCAATAGCCACTAACTATGCTCCACTATGCATGCTGAACTATGCTGTTCAGAAATAGGTTCTTTAAGAAGATTTAGGTGGATGCTATTGCAAAATACTTAGTTCATAGTCCTACTGGACATAACTCCTGTTCCTATTTATATTCTGTTGAATGACTAAATAGTAAATCCAAGATATGAGCACAATCTTTGCAAATTTCTTCTAGAATAATTATCTACAGAATTCATTTACTTCATATTATTATTTTTCTCTGCCTCCCTCCTCCCACACTGAAACCATAAACATTCATGTCATATGCTAACTGATTCCCTCTCTAAATGTGCATAGACAATGTGTTAAAATTAATTTTAAAAGCTCGAAGTAAAATATACTCATGAGACTGACTGGAGAAATAGAAGCGGTCTAATCTCTTCAAATTAAACTTTCATGTGTCATGACTCTTGCACAGAGAGTTTTGAACAAAGGAATCAATTTCAAGTGAACTCCATTAGTCATTCTGGCTGGCATTATAGACTAAAATAAGTTGAAATAGGCAGAAGCAAGTCCTGTGAATCATAAGCTATTTCTTTATCTGAAAATTTCTAATAACCATCCCTTTGTGGCAGTGATCTGTGATCCCTACTGCGTGACTTTTTGAAATCATTATAAATATTTATTAGAATGATGAACTCCACCACCCAGAACCATATTTCAATAAACATCACACCATTAACCATAATTACACACAACGTCCTACAAAAGGTATATATATATATGTATATATATATACATACATACATACATACATACATACATACATGTTATTTTTCAGTAAACAGTTGGAGAAAACATCAGAGTGGCTTGGTTCAAGAAAATGACCTTAATAGGTGGTCAGTCTGGATACTCAGTGTTTCTCAGTACTTATCTCTGAACACCTTCAACCTGTCTCCACAGTGTTTCTTACTCCAAGTCTATGCTTGCACTAATAAGGATTCATTTCTATCTGTTGAGACCATAGTTGGTCTTTGCACACCTTTGACATTCATTTCCAGTCACTGAACGTTAAACTTATGTATTAAGCATATACTGATTATTTTACTAAAAAGTTTTATTTGTCCTAAATAAACTAAACCTGAGTCCATCCTTACTATCTGAGGCAGGTCTGATTATATGGTCTGCTGTTTTTCCTCCTCCAGTGAAGCGTTCATGCTGCTTCTGTTGATGTGCTCTTGGCCATACAGTAGGATTGGAAAGACATTATATTCTACCCTATTAACCAGAAAAGAACCTCCCCTACAGAGCAGGAACTGTACAACTGCGTTAAATATCTTTCTGGCTCTACAGCTGGGAAGAACACAATTCGCTCACCTCATAGATAGCATGTAGGGGTTGCTATAGCATTTCCAAGAGAACATACCAGAGGAAAACCGGAAAACAAGCTATTACTTAAGTTAAGACTATCTAGAAGGGGGGGGGGGTGACTATATTTTTTGTCTAAGCAAAATCCTCTGGCCTTTTTTCTTATATTGTTGAATAATATTTTATATAAAACAGTATAGCAGGCTGACTGTTAGACACAAATATCATTATCTGTTTTAAAGAAAACGATGATTGCTAGGGTAGTGGTGACACATGCCTTTATTCCCAGCACTTGGAGGCAGAGGAAGGCAGATATCTTTGGTGTCTACAAGAGCTAGTTCCAGGACAGGCTCCAAAGCTACAGCAGAACTCTGTCTCAAAAAAAAAAAAAAAAAAAAAAAAAAAAAAAAAAAAAAAAAAAAAAAAAAAAAAAAAAAAAGAAAAAAAGAAAGTGATAAGAAAGAGAAAGAGGCATAAGGATGCCAAACATTTATTTCCAATTTATTTCCATCATTATCTACTACTACCAGGATAGCATTGACATCTGCCCTCTCTACTAAGAACGTAAAATCTCTAAGAAATACATTTCCAATATTACCCATTTCTGTAGCAGTTAGATCTTAGAAATATATTTCTTCCTGGATATGGCACATGCGTTTACATGCATTCATTTTTAACTATTGCTAAGAAAAATTGCATTAAGGATGTTCAGAAAGTTGGACTTCTCTCAGTGTTTCTGGCTGCTTTTCTGCCTTGAACACAAAACCCCTCTTCTACAACTGAATTTTCCCTATACTTTGGGCTGGTGTGGCTGATGGGACTTTCTTACTTTGAAATGACAGGGTAGAAGAAACTGGAAGCAAAGTCATTGACAATTCTCTTGAGGAGAAAAGAGTGGACATTCCAAACCAAACACAGAGGCAATTCACGGAGCAGTGACCCCACAAAAAGGTGCCATGTGGTCCATGATGACTTCACTTTATCATCTTGAATAATAAAGATGAGAAAGGAGTTTTGCTATAATCTTGGCATGATAGCAAAGCTACATTTTGCTTTCTTAAATCAAACAATTTTTGTATCATATTCTTTTTTTTTTAAAAAAAAAACAAACTCTGTTTTTCCATGGTCTACATATTGTCAAAAACACATTTTTTTTATCAGCTCTGTGTTGAAACTACCAAAACAGGTTACAAAAAACAGAACACACAATGTGAATTTTCTAGTTCCTCTAATGTCTTCCTGGAGCAAGGTGGGTAGATGGTGTATAGTGGTAGTTACTAATCTCCCTGGTGCTAATTAAAGATCTTTCAAAGGTGAAAAGGTGTAGAACAAATCAGAGAACATCCGTTCAGTAGCATCTGCAGAGCAAATTCTCTGCAAATGAGATTCAGCCCATTTTCAGCCTCTTAAGGACCAAAGTCTGAGAAGATCATTCAGCTGGACTTCAGTATTAACTGTCAGCAGTCCCGCTTGCTACTCCTAAGAACCAGAGCCAAACTTCAATTAAAAACCTAACCTGTGGGGGTGAGAGACTTGGGTGATAAATGTTCTCTCATTTCTAGTAACGATTGGATTTTTTTTTTTTTATTCTCTCCCTCAAAGAAAGAGAAAACGGAGCAAATCTCCAAGGCTGAGCTTTTGGGGGGTGAGATTTCTTGTAACACTACACCTAATTATCTGTGTGTACCATCAGCAGAGATTCTCAAGGTAGTGCTTATTGAAACTGACCTGATGGGCATGCCAGGTCTTAAGGATGAATGAAAAATAACTCTGCTGAATGCTGCGGCATACGTGACAATGTAATTAGTATTCCTGCCAACAGAATTGAAAGTGAGATGTTGCATCTCTGGGGACTTTTGCAAGTCTCTGTAAACAGTTTTTCTTAAAATATACGAGATACATATGGGCTAAGCAAAAAGGTTCACTCAGAATTAAAATGCTATTAGCCTACAGATGATGTGGGTGAAGGGCTCACTGAATCCTCATATGCACACTGACAGGGAAAAGCCATCATTTACATATTTTCCAAGTGTATTGAGCCCCAAAGGCATTTGGGTTCTTCAAAGGAAAATAAGAGCCATTTGGGTTAGAAATAAGCCACTGGAGGAATACAATGGAAACCCATGGCTAGTATCTCCATGACTCTAAAAATAAACATTAACATAGGAAAAGAAACTGTTTGAGATAAGGTACTTTTTTTCACATTTAAAAATGATGTTTTTTTTTTTTAAAGAAAATTCTGGTGTTTCAAAATTATGGAAGATTACTGCCTCGATTTGTTTAAAAGATTAAGTCATTTACTGTATTGGCAGCAAATCAAGTCAATCTAATCAGTTTTCCCTTGGATACTTTAGTAAGTTAGAATTTAAATGTTAATGAGTTCCATTCGGATTATTTACATACAGGTGCATAGGAAATAATCCAGTGGGTTGTTGCCCAATATCTGCTAGCTAAAACTCAGAGACAAGAATTCTTATGTTTTCCCTCCTCCCAGAGTCTTTGCAAAGGGTGGGTGCGCTTCCTTCAGTCTCAGCAGGACTTCGTCAGTCTGGCTGGGTTTCAACACAAAATGATTCCCTCCGCAGAAACAAGCACACAATGTCAGTTCATCCCTTGCTGCAGATAGGAATAGAGACATATGTTTGTGACTAA
>NC_022009.1:71284872-71287779 GCF_000317375.1 Microtus ochrogaster
TGATATTGTGCTACAGATGGTGTGGGTGATTCCCCCCTTCACTGTTGCCTAAAAGCAGGATAGAAATTCAATTAATAAAGATGTCCCTTCCTCCATTGTCTGTGATGAAGGGCAGAGCTGATAGCTGAAGATGCTTTGGAGCCTGATCATTCTGGAAGTGAATACCTGAGGAATCTACCAACGGACTTCACCAACTAATCTTTATCTACCAGGAAGCTCTTTATGTGTTTATCTTCCTACAACTTTCTGTCTCTAGAGGCTCAACATCCTTTTTCTTTGTCTTATCACGTCTCTGAAAATCCTTTGTGGATTTTAAGCCAACCTTAGAGAAATGTTGCTTCTCTGCAGAGCAGGTATATGTAATAAACTTCCTTGATTGTTCTCTTGGTCATGTTTGCTAGAGGAGTCTTAGAAGGTGCTAGGATACTTACATCCCCTCAAGGTCCCCGTGCTGCCAATGTGATGCAATTATCCAAAGAGAGCCCTCAGAGGCTGTGAGGAGCAGGACTTGGCGGCTCACACTTGTAATCTCAGATGTGGGAGGCTGAGACAAAGAGGGTGGTCATGGACTTGAGTTCAGCCTAACTATGTAGTGAATTTCAGGCCAGCTTGGCTTACAGAAGGAGACACTCTTTTTGAAAACCTAAATAAATAAATAGCCCTTAGAAAAGGTTCCATGCTGTGTTAGGCTATCTATTCCTTGTGATTTTTCTCTCATGTTAGACCACAGACTCTGTCTATCTTGGAGGATGCACACCAGACAATAAATCTGTTAATGCCTCTTTCTGAAAATTCCAGCTTCCAGGAATGTGAGCAAAGAATGCCAGTTTCCAGGTGTTCTCATGTAGGAGTACCAACAAATTAAGAAATGTTGCTTATCTTCCCTCACCCTGTGAAGACTCTGAAGATCGTTGGAACAGGCTTTTTCTTTCAGGCCATCAGCCAGCTCCCAAATCATGACAAGAAGACTTCTTGTTAGGTATGAATGCTCAGCCTAACTTAGGCTCCTTTTTTTTTTTACTCACTCTTTGAACTTAAATTGACATCTTTCTTTTTGTTGACTTTTTGTTTCAGGACTTCTTACCTTTCTTCCTTCTGTGTATCTTACTTTCACACTTTCACTGCTTCTCTTGTCTGGCTGCCAGGCCTGGTTGGCCTCATGCGTGTCTATCTCTTTCTCCCTGTCTTTCTTCTTTTCCTTTCATTCTTTTCAAGCCTAGATTTCTCCTTCTATTTATTTTCTCTGCCTGTCAGCCCCACCTGTCCTTTCTCTTCCTAGCCATTTCCTAGCTAATGGCCAAGCCATTCAGCTCTGTATTAGACCAATGAGGCACCTTAGGGAGGAAAGGTGAAAGAAATTTAACACATCTTTACATAATTAAACACACATCCTTACATTGTTAAACAAGTGCAGCATAAACAAACGTAACACACCATTACAGAGCTAAAGTAATATTCCGCAGCATGAACAAATGTAACATATTCTTTCCGTAGTTAAATATTCCACAACAGAACTATTGGCCAGTTAACTCATTGGCCTGTTTCCTTTTTCACTAAGGTAGGTTTTTCAGTGTTTTTTTTTTTGTTTGTTTGTTTGTTTGTTTTGATTGGAATCTCTCCAGTTTGTCACTTTAACACTATGAAGAGATTGTTGCAGGCCAGGAGGCACCACACTTTTAATTTTCCTAAGTTTGAGCCAACCTTGATTAATTAAGAGCTGGGGTACATGTGAATAATTTATAAGGCTTGGCCTATTTTTAGTTTCTGTGTCTTTTGTTGTTGTTTTGTTCTTGTTTCTCAAGACAGGGTTTCTTTGTGTAGCCCTAGATATCATGGAACTCACTCTGTAGACCAGCCTGGCCTCGATTTCTCAAACTCAGAGGGATCCACTTACTTCTGCCTCCAGAATGGTAGAATTTCTGTATCTTCTTAAAGATGTCACTTTTATAACAGGTTCCGTGACTGGAAGCAGTCTGAGCAGCGATCAATTTGTAGATGTTACCAAAACTTACCTGTGTTGAGAACTACACATTTGTGGCTTTTTAGTTTCTAAGAAAAAAAATTATATGATATTTCACTAACTGTATTGCTGCCCTTGGAAAGTCCCCATCTGCCCCAAACTTGATCCATCAGAAATTTTGGTGACTTTGGCATAGACATTTCTTTCTGCTATTTTCTTTATCTTCTTTTTGTTTATTTTTTGTTTTTGTTTTTGAGATAGAGTTTCCCGTAGCCCAGACTGGCCTGAAATTCGTTGTATAGATGAAGATGATCTTGAAATCCTCATCTTCTTACCTCATCTTCCCTGTGCTATGGTTAGAGTCAAATACCACTATACCCAGCTACAAATACTTTCCCAATACATCTGCTTCCCCTCTTAAAAAGTGAACAGGTGCTGTTTAGTGAGTAGTTATATGTGAAAGACACTAAATTGTTTTTTCTGTGCATATATGTATTTGTGGTGATATGCCAAACCCCTTATGTTATGCCATATCTCGTTAATTTCCTCACTCATTCTTTGCTTTATTGGACATATTAATTAAATATTGTCATTTCTATAGTATTATTCTAAGTGCTGGAAGTGTAGCAGAGAGCAGAAGGGAACTTTTGCCTTTAGACCCAGACTGTGATAAGAGGTCTAGCTTTGGAGTGTTAGCTTCGGCATTGATGGCAAGTTCTTGATAGTCTAGACCAATTTGATTCTTTTGTTTATGGTTTGTTTTATATGAAATACAAAATAAAATTGCTAATAGCTAGATGCTGGTATCAAAGGGCCAAAAATGTAGAAACCTGCCGGGCGGTGGTGGTGCACGCCTTTAATCCCAGCATTTAGGAGGCAGAGGCAGGAGGATCTCTGTGAGTTCAAGGCCAGCCTGGTCTACAAGAGCTAGTTCCAGGACAGGAACC
>NC_022009.1:71287879-71293023 GCF_000317375.1 Microtus ochrogaster
AAAAAAAAAAGTAAAACCTGAAACAACAGACCTAATTTCAAATGTATTCTGGAGATTAGAAATTTTCGTACAGTCTCATCAGATCTCATACTACTGTCAGTGGACCCACAGAGTAAAACAAACCTGGGCCTGGGATGTATTGAGATTCAGAACGCCTACTTATCACTCTCCATTTCACAGGCCTGCCCCTCTTTCTACATTTCTCCCTTCCAGAATCGACTTCTCAAAGCATTTACTGTAGACTCTGTGCTACTCGTCTTAAAAGATTGGCATCGAAGAACTGTGTGATGACGGATACAAAGTTAGCATACTGTTGAAGTGAAGAATTTCAAATTCTGTAATTCAAATACAGGAGCGTTCTGCTGAAGCGGTGGCTTTTATGAACCTAAACTTATAGGACGTACTAGCGAAGTGCCATTTGTAAAGAAAGTTGCCATTGTTCGCAGCCACCAACGCAGAGAATTAGTGTACGAGATAAACCTGTTTTCCGAAGGTGTGTAGCACGCAAGTCTTCATCCCAGGAGCACACACATTTCCTGACTTTCAATCTGACCCCCATAAATATTCTTGCTCAGTGGGTCTTTGGGTTTCCCAGTCTCTATAAATATACCATAGCTTTTGATTGTTTTATGGTGGAAGTTTATTTTATTTTATTTTGTCTGCACAGTTGGCTTTGTTTTTCCCCATGTTTTATAGACTCTTGTCTTTTTATTAGTTCAGTGTTCCCTGTTGATTTTGTGTTTTATATTCCTGCTGTCACCACCAGAACCTCACTGTAAACAAGAATGTTGTATCTCAGTGGGTTATTTTCTGTTAATGACCTGTGATACAGTAAATAAATAAACCAGAGAGCCATCCACAGGTGCAGTTTATTAGAGTTACTGCACTGTGGCTTGGGTAATGTTCCTTGGTTCTTTAAAACATTGCTGCTTTAAGAAGCAAAGGGGTCAGCTCACTGGCAGGTCTGAAGAGAGAAAAATGAGCCTGCCACACGTTGCAATGGATGGGAAGCTGGACTAATAATCATCACTTCAATTTCTCAGTGTCAACATCTGGAATGTAGTACAAGATAAAACATCCCACTAAGCCAAATTACTCAGACAAAGTAGTCTGGTCCGAATAGCTGACTTGAGCAGGAGTAGAGAGAACATAGAAGGTCCCTCCTCACACATAAAAAGTAAAACCCACACTATACTGCTCAATTAGAACAAGAGGGATTGTTCTGGGCTGCACACAGGTGCATAATGAAGACCGATAATCATAGTTTATTAATGAATTCTCATAACCCCCGGTGTGGTAGGTATTATTAAGACATGGTTCATGTGGGGCAATGGAGGCTAAGGAACTTGCCCAAGGCCACATAGTGAATCAATCTCCACCGGGGAGCACAGGCAAGAGATGAGCTCCTGCCACACCTTCTGTCCTCACCACTAGATCATGGTCTGTTTCTGTCTTGGGATGAAATTAACAGAACTGAAATTGGAGCTCAAGTGCCAAGAGATGGAAGGAATATTTGGTAATGATTTCAGGAGGGAACTGCGAGGCAATAAGGGGCTCCGAGGATACCGTAATGTGCTTCAGATAACAGATATGCATTTCTGGCTTTGAAATACATTAGGAACAGATTCTGCCACATATCAGATGTATTTAGGATTAGGCGAGGCAAGAGAAAGAACTTGGGTAAGGTATAAAATATGGAAGAAGAAACTAATGTTTTGGACGTTCGATGTTACCCTGCAGAGTAGTCAAAGCATATCGTAGCTGTGATCAGGTACATTCAGGGTGATAATGGTTGTAAACCTGAAAGCAATTTATTCCCAGTCCTTGTGTATGTCTGAAGGTGTGGAGAAAATAAGACTGTAGGAGGCTACATTTCTGACTGTGACTAAACTGCTAAAAGATGCCCTTTTGTCTCAACATCTTCTTGTTATGTACAACAATAAAAATAAAGTTTATTTCCAAAATCTTTATGTCTGCCCGTCTGTGGTTTCCAAAATGCGCATAACTGGCAAGGGTATTGAGGATGAATTTATTCTAAGAAAAGCAGCCCATGCATAACAAATCCTCAGTAATTGTAGCTGTTTCACTAGCGCGTGCACAGGCACACCTGTCATCAAGCGATGAGCTTCACGTTGATGCATCTCAATCTTCAAATTTGTTCCAGGTACTTTATCAGACAGACATTCTGATTTTGCTTTTTCTGTGTTTGTTCTGGAAATATTTCTGATGAGTGGAACTTCATGATCCATTAGTTTTACTCTTGTATCAAACACATCAAGAGTGTGCATTGCACGGCATTGCACAGATTGCTCTGGTGTTTATCACTTTCAAGCAACTTTTTAAATTCTAATATGAACTATTGATATACAAGTATTAGAATCAACCATATAAACATCACAATAGCCAGGTCATACCTGACCCCACTTAATTGTTCAGTTTTTTTATTTGCCATACTGTGATAATAAAACCATTAGAAACTTAACAATTCAAGCATCATACGGTTCATTTTGCGATCACTTGTTACTTTGGATGGATAATACATGGCAGTGGTATCTAACTGTTGAGAAAATAGGCAAAGCTCCTAGAGTGTGAAGAAAATATTAGTTCTTGCTCCTTTGGTTCTTCTCATCTCTGTAGTGTTTCTCAATAAGACAATCTTTTCAGACACCGGATAATTGGGCGATTAAAGACCCCCATCCGTAAGTACTTCCTCTCCATGGAGGACCTATGAGGTCTTAAAGTCTCTGTATTAGCTATTTCTAAACTATGTCAACATGCTAAGTGAAAGAAAAGCCATTTATGGTGCTAGGTCACCCTTTCACATCTGCAGACAGTTTTAAGTCATCTATCAAAAAAGTAACATTTTCTTTGCTCATTTTTTTTGTTTTATGCTGGCTCTGTGCATTCTTCCAAAAATGATTTATAAATATCTTCTAGCTCAAGTCATATTTTGCTTGTTAGATTTGCTACTGAGTTGTGTAAATACTTGTAATTTTGGAAATAAATTCCTTACTTTTTAATTAAAAAAAGAAAGAAAAAATAAATACAGTAACACTTATTTACCAGCAGGCAGAACAAACAAACAAACAAACAAACAAACAAAACTGGTAAAATGGGTCAGTGGTTAAATGTGTTTGCTGCCCATCCTTACCTTCTGCATTGAATCCCTGAGACCCACCATATAGAAGGAATGAAAGGACTCCTAAGAATTGTCCTCTGACCTCCAGATGTGCGCGCGCGCGTGCCCGCGCGCGCACACACACACACACACACACACACAAACAAGCACTTCCCCCACGAGTGTACACAGACAAAATAAATTTTTTTAAAAAAGTCACCAGTACATTGACTATAACATATCAGTATCAACATTTAACATTTTAAGTGATTATTAACCACAGCGCACTTTTGGTACATGGTACTTTTGAGAAACAAAGGGGGCAGCCTTTTGTTATTGAGTACACCACCCAATTCATCATCTGTTTAGTTTGCTTACATTTTTGCTATTTCATACCTGACTTCCATTTTTTTTTTTTTTTTGCTAATTCAATTTCTAATGGCCAGGGAAATGAAAAATGTTACCTCTGCCTGCTTTGAGAGATGATTTCAGAGTAATTTGTGGTGGCAAATATTTGTCTGTACTTAAATGTGAGGCTGAATGCATACGAGCACACATACATTTTCATGGAGACTTGTGTGGCATAGTAGTTCATCAAAGAATCAGACGTTAACCGAGAAGAACAATACCAAAGGCCTGCAGAGGTTCAGGCAGTAAGATCACTTACCCAGGGAATTCAATGACTCCTCCCAGCCTCTTTACTCAGCAGAGATTTCTGGAATTTCAGACTCTAGGCAGACAGGGCAGGTGCCAAGTGTTCAAAGGAGGTGGCCTGAAATTCCCTGAAACAGAACATACACCAGATGTAAATGACCATTTAATACCCATGATCAGATTTTAGTTTTGTAAGTTTTCTCATTGGACAAGCCTTTGCTTTTTGTACAGTTCATCATTGCTTTATCCACAGAACAACATTTTTTAATAGAAAGTTTTTTTTCTGTTTAGAACCTTCCACTAAATTACATAGTGGCTCTGGAATTCGTTTTAATGGACAAATATTTAAATCTATTTCTAAAAATTCACTTTTAAAAGATAGTACAGTAACAGAGTATTGTAAAGGACTGTTAATCATGGTAAACAAAATCCTACAGAATATTTCTCAAATTATAAAAAATTACTTCATCAACTAAGAGAGAAGACATAGCACATCAATGTGAGGTAACACAAATCTGTGTTCTATGGCCCCAGTCATATAACTATGGCTTCAGAAAAAAAAATGACCTCTTATTATCTTTAAAAAATGAAGCAATCTAGAACCCAGTATTATGATAAATTATCTGTCACACCATTTGTCTTCAACAAAGAAATAAAACTTTAAAAAAAATTAAAAATATTTTCTATAAAGAAATAACATTAACATTGATTCCACTTAAAGTTATTATTTGGGCCTTTCTAAAATTTAATTAATATTAATTAAATTATTATTGTTACAATTACTATTATTTCGCTGTACTGTATGTAGATTGAAGGAGACTAGATTGTCTTCATGAAGAAGGAAAAAATATCTTGGGTGTAGGAACAATTACTGAGTACAGAAAAGATTCAGTTTGTCAAATGAGCTCCAGCAGCAGCAGCAGCAGCAGCAGCAGCAGGTTCCTGGTACTCACAGTCCTGAGAGTGCTGTAAGGTCAGATTTTCCTAATTCATTCTCCCTGTACTCTTTACCATCTTTGAGAAACTAGAAATGTTTACCATTTCTCATCATAATAATCAATGAGTATTATTAAATATTAAACATCAATGCATGTTGTCGGTTATGCTTTAAAATGTCAGAAACTTCTAATATGTATGTTACCCGATATGATATACCTAACTCAGGCCACAGATTTCAATATTTTGCTTAAAGATCTCCCAAACTTTCAGAATTCCACAGTCTTAAAGACTTTTTTTTAATTTTTTTAAATTTATTTATTTATTAAAGATTTCTGCCTCCTTCCCGCCACCGCCTCCCATTTCCCTCCCCCGATCAAATCCCCCTCCCTCATCAGCTAGAAGAGCAATCAGGGTTCCCTGACCTGTGGGAAGT
>NC_022009.1:71293170-71294724 GCF_000317375.1 Microtus ochrogaster
ATAGAACATCCCCATTGTCTCAGTGTGTGGGTGCACCCCTCGCGGTCCCAAGTTCAGACTCTTAACTTTTAAAGTTTCCTTTCTCTTAAAGAAAGTGCCAACTGTATTTTTAATTTGAAATGATGTAGGGTACTGGCTCTATCTTGGAGTACTTCCTCTTCCCACATGCCTCCACAGAACATGGCTATTTTATGACTTTTTTTTTTTAGTGTAATTGCATTAAGAAATGATAGAGGGGGAAGAAACACTGCCTGTGATTATCAGTGAGAAGAAAAAGAAGCATCCTCCACCATCCACGAATAGCAAAGAGAATATGGACATATTCAGATATCTAAGTGGACCAAGTTGTGAGGCTTGGTACTGAAGACAAATTTGGGGAAGCATCACTATCCAAGGCGTGATAAAAGTGAAATGTGTTTGGAAAACAAACAATAAGGCAAACAATAAAACTTTGTTTTCTGAAGTGAGAGAAAGTAAGGGCGTGGAGTATGGTGGATTGGGAGGTGGGAAGTTCTGAAGGAGTGAGGTGAGAGGAAATCATGATCAGAATGTCTACTTTGGAAAGATTTTTCCATAAAAATGATAAAGGTGTTGAAGATTTAACAGTGTTGATAATGGACAGAAACTGAGAAGTAGGAACGATGACATTTCATTGGGTGGATCGGTAGGTCTTTCTCATGGTGTCATGGTAACTTTTCTTCTAAGCATTCTGAAATGTGTTTGTGTAAGCTGAAAGGAATGTAAAATGAATGGAATGGGTAGTTTTTAAATCTTCCAAAACTACCAAGCTCTCCACAATAGTGTGTCAACTAACCTTTAGAATGACTTTGGAAGTTGTGCGTCTTATTGTACAGCCTGGTTTTGTATGTCAACTTGACACAAACTAGAGTGAGTCATCAGAGAGAAAGGAGCCTCAGTTGAGGAAACACCTCCATGAGATTCAGCTATAAGACATTTTATCAATTAGCGATCAACAGGAGAGGGCCCAGCCCATGGTGAAAGGTGCTATCCCTGGGCTTGTGGTCCTGAGTTCTATGAGAACATAGGCTGAACAAGCCAGTGGAACCAAGCCAGTGAGCAGCACTCATTCATGTCCCTGCCTCATCCATGATCCTGCCCTGTTTGAATTCCTGTTCTGACGTTCTTCAACGATGAACAGAAATGCTGAAATGAAAGCCAAATAAACCCTTTCATTCCCAACTTGCTTTTAGATTATGGTGTTTTGTCACAAAAATAAGAACCCTAACAAAGACACTTATTTTATTGTAAGAAAATTTGGAGACATTAGTAAACTTTCTAAGCCTTCTTAACCTGACATCGCACACTTCCACCTCTGGAACTCTTTGTAAGTTCGAAGTAACACATATATTAGTGGTATCTGCTCATTATAATGGACTCATCAGTAATTTGTCACTTTTTCCCCCAAGCTTATACACCTTTTGAACAAAATTGTTTTACTGTCCTTGCCAAACACAATATCACCCTTTATGGATTTTCTATAAAATCTATGTGGCCCAGTTAGCTCATTCAGTAGAGCATGAAACTCTTAAAAAT
>NC_022009.1:71294824-71324328 GCF_000317375.1 Microtus ochrogaster
ATGACATGTGCGTGGAGGTTGAAGGACAGTCTCTGGTGTTAGTCCTCCTACCTTGCTTTAAAAAAGGTTTTGTGTTGTTTGCCATTATGCATGCCAAATCTACTGCTCATAATTTCTGAATATTTTCTCATCTCTACTTTGCATTCGATAACAACAGCCCCAGGATTGCAAGAGCACATCACCAAATCTGACTGTAGGTAGGTTCTAGGATCTAAACTCAAGTACCAGTACTCAAACTGTGGGCAGGGACTTCATCCAGTGCACCAACTCCCCTGAATTTTAAGTTTTGTCTAGCAACTTGTCTTCTTCTGTGAGACTAACTTGTCTAAAACATTAATATTTCAGAACTTTTCAAGAGTTGGAACTTCTTGTTGTCATTCCATTTTTGAAACCAATTTAGGAAGAGAAAACCAAGCAGGAAGTTATTGTTCTGTGTCTCCTACAACATGTGTGATGCTAAGGGCTTTGTTTTTTATTATCTCCCACAGTTTTTAGACAGCATAAGAAGTATTCAGTTTTGCCTCTGTTTTTCCTTTTTCCTTCTGCTTCACTGAATTTTACTGTTTCTTGGAGACAGACATGATTAGTCAAATCCCTCTCACATATGTCCCCACTCCACTCCCATATTCAAGAAAGAAAAAGAAATCTGTTATATGTCATACTACACACACTTGTAAATTCTTGTATTTGGCAAAGTTTGAACAACATGCCTTGAGTGGACTATTTTTAGAACGATGCGTGGCTTTTCAGAATCAGGATTATATTTAAGAGGTTATTGCCTTGTGTAGAGAAATGAAGTCCTCAGGAGATGCTTCCTGTCAGTTTTTATCAGGAACAACATCTAATCAAAGGACATAGAAAATTTTGTGAGGCCAAGAGTATTCTCTAGTGTTTTATTGGTGAAATGAACTGTTCCTCATGTGGTTCTGGTGGCAGACATGATGGATTCTGCTCATCTAAAAACTCTCTCATCAGAATTGTATCTGTAAAAGAGGTGATATATTTCCATCACTCCACATGGATATACACATGAATGTACACATAGTTATACATGTGCATGCATGCATAGATACACACAAGAATGTGTATATAGATGCACACATGGATATACCCATTGATGCAAACAAAGATATACATGTACATACACACATGGATGCGAGCATGGCTATACACACAAAGGTATACTTAGATGCACAAATGGATATATATACATATAAATATACACATGGATACACACAAGATATACACATGTATACACAGATTGATATACACTGTGC
This sequence comes from Microtus ochrogaster, assembly GCF_000317375.1. Classification (NCBI taxonomy): domain Eukaryota; kingdom Metazoa; phylum Chordata; class Mammalia; order Rodentia; family Cricetidae; genus Microtus; species Microtus ochrogaster. The sequence goes on from NC_022009.1 coordinate 71,296,102, forward strand.
ATGAATTCACATGTAGATACACTAGTGAAGACATATGGACTCATACATGGATAGACACAGTATATATGCACGGATATGCACATGGATTCACATGAGGTTATGTACATGGTTGTACACAAGAATACATAGGTGAATACATACATAGACAAAGCAAGCATGAACATATGTATATGTATGGATATATGCATAAATTTCACAACACCAATTCTCAAAAGATAAATTTTTGTCTTTTTTCAAAAATGTCAAGACAGCCTTTCTATCCAGTGGGTACCTTGATATATAGTCAACAATAATGAAAGATCTGTTCTTTTCTTATTACATTTCCTGACAGTGTCAACTGAGAATATAAGGAGGAAAAATATAATCCAAATACCTGTAGTATACTTGAATTTGGTTAATTTGATGATCAAACTGATTGAATTAATAAGCATACACCAACAGCATATGTATGTGGGGGACTTTCCAGAAGGCTTAACTAAGGGAAACAGAACCAATTTCAGGTGGGGTGTCTGGATGTCCGGAGAAAGGCAATCAGACAAGTTTTCTTTCTCTGCTTCCTGGCCCATGTAGGAGCTGCGCCTCTGTACCCCGAGTGTAACGGTGACTAAAATCATTGAAACTATGAACAAAATAAATCTGCCATCTTTTATTTCTGTTGGGTATTTCATTATGACATTAACAAGTCAAACATGGTACACTCTGTGTCATACATGGTCCTCACTTATCTAATATTTCAGATTTATCTAAGCATGCAGTTCACCTTTTCACATTCTTGTCAACTTATTTTAAATATTTGACAGAATGGTAGACTGGCTTGCTAAGCACACATTTTCCAGTGTTCCTTTACCTTCTCTCACATATTGGAAACAGTTATACTTTAAGAAAGATGAAAGGTCTAATGAGTCCTTAGGAATCTTTGTTCAAAGATGTCCAGTTGACCAGGGATTGCTAAAAAGGTCTCTGAAGTGTGAATTATGTACAGATTAGAAGCTAACACTAGAATTTTCTCTATATCTTGAGGTCACCAATCAAATATAAACCATGTTTTAAATTCTGCCCAACAGTACAGTCCTTTTGAAACAAAGCCATATTCTTTTCATTGCTTTTCCCCCTACCCTGGGAGGAATATTTCAAGTGTAAAGCTTTCAAATTTTGTGAAGAATGAGAAATAATGCTTTAATAGACCTTGATCTTCCTGAGAAGCATTCACTGAAATGACTTAAATGATGTACATGCTGACTCCACAAGTCCAAAGTGATCATAGGCAATATGATTAATGCTAAATGGTAGGCAGATTATTACCAATTAAAAGGTTTATATAGATTATATAAGTACAAATATTAAAGTATTTTAACTACTTTTAGAACATTTGAAAATTTAAAAAATACAAATTTGTAGGGAATTAACCTCTTTAGTTCTTTCTTTTGTTGGGTTACAGAAAACAATATCAATTTTTAATTAGCTTGCAAAAATGTAGGTAAATCCATTCACATCCTTACCTTAAAATTCCTGTGATTAGACAAAAAGCAGGACATGCTGGGATGCTACTTAGCCCAGACAGCTTAGCTAGGTGAAGAGTCTGTTTTCTTAGGTGTCAGAAGTATGTGAAGACTGAAAACTGCTTTGCAAATCTTTATTGATGATGTATCATCTCTTATCTTGTCTTCTGACTTGTCTTGGCCCAGTATTACTCTTAGGAAATCTTCAGTGTTTCATATTAATCAAGAAAGGAAATATATTAGGAATGAAGGAAGACAATGGAGAGGTCAGAAGAGAAAGAAAGGAATGTATCAAAGGGAGGGGAAAATGAGAAAGAAGGAGAGTGAAGTTGTGAAGAAAAGAATGAGAAAATCATAAAAAGAAAGATAATAGCAATAGCAAAATCCTATTAGCAATTTACTTCCCTGTGTCTTCTACACAAATGGGCTACATCCTTGGTCTTTAAGAAACAAAAAACTCCAATATTTGATCAATTTCACATTCATGTTAATTGTTGTCAAAATTAAAGCATCCGGCTTCTAAGACATGCCACTCATATTTAAAATCATATTAGGTTCACTTACAATATAAAAATATTGTATAAAAATCAGTACAGAGTCATAGTCCTCAGAATCTTAGTGATTCCCAAATTAATTTATGAATGTGTTGAGCCTTGCTGAGGGGCATTACCCAGAAGTCATGAGAAAGTGTTCTTTGGGGATAATATATAAAACAATCCAGGGAGCAATGGGAAAGCTTAACAATGTATAAGGTCAGATTGAAGAGTTGTGGAGGATCTAAGGTCTACCATTTAAAGTAAAACCATTGCTTAATTTGTCTCATGAACTAGAGGTATAGATTTCTTTGAAAATTTCTTCATTTCTTTCCTCTGTCTAGAGAACTGCATCACTCATGGCTTCCTAGAATAGGAGAGTAGAGTGACTCTATATGTGTGTGTGTGTGTGTGTGTGTGTGTGTGTGTGTGTGTGTGTGTGTGTGTGTATGGGAATTCCTTAGATTAACTTACCTGGTATACTCTGGGCATCCCAACAATGCCTTTACAAACTGGACCCCTTGAAAGCACAAGTGTTGCTCAATCAACAAGCCTAGATGTCTCAGAACTTGTTATCTGGCACTTAGGGCATGGTGTCTCCTGGAGAAAGAGTAGTTTTTCAGCTCATATTAGAAGGCTAATAAAGCTGGGTTTTGACAGCAGGAAAATACGGCAGCAGGGGTAGATGTGCTCACCAGTTACAAGGAAATGAAGGTAGGCACAAAGAAACATCTTTTCCTCAGACCTCCATATGATTGGGCCATCATTGGAAGGTATAACATGCTTCTAACAAACTTATTTACCCCCCTCAGTAAATCCATTTTCGGAACCGCCTCAATGACCCCCTCCAAGCAATGCTTAATTAATTTTATATCTAATCAGGTTGATAACCATAATTAACCATCTCAAGAACTGAATAGAAGCTTAAACCTTAAATTAAAAGCATTTTTATTCCTTACATTTTGAGATAATAAGTTGACTTGATACTTAATGTATGCTTCAGGTGAATTTATTTTCCTGGTGAAATTTCATCATTCAAAGGCATTGACATCTCATAACTTACTATATAGGTAATGATTTCAATTCAAAATGCAGCTCTGTAGAAAAGCAGCTTGAAGAAACAGCAAGCAACACTGCTCCCTTTGTGATAAAGGGACACCCAAGCCAAGGCTTGAAAAGTCTCTTCTATTATTTAGAAGAGCAATAATCAGAGAGAATAAAGGGAAAGTCTGCAAGCTTTGTGTATTCTAACACATGCCCAGATAGTACAGAGTAACAGGGAATGTGGCTGCTGTGATACACAACTAAAAGCAGCCTAAAACTTTTATTCTAGAACCTCCTGGAAATATCAGAGGCAAGACTGTGAAAGACTTAGTAGGATGAGTCTTTCCAATGACACTGACAAACATGGCTGTGGCAGATGTTTTATTACTAGATACATTCAGTTATTGCATAGCAAACAGGCCCTTCCTTGTTGACAGAGGTTTCTGCCCTGACCAACCCCACAGCCATTCAGTTCCAAAGAAACACAAAGAGGTCTACAATAATTATAGGCTAGTTGGCCTATTATCTCAGGCTTCTTATTAACTCTTATCACTTACATTAGCCTATAATTCTTGTCTGTGTTAGCCATGTGGCTTGGGACCTTTTATTAGCAAGGTGTTCTCATCTTGCTTCCTCTGAGTTAAGGTGACGACTGCAGACTGAGTCTTTCCTCTTCCCAGAATTCTCCTGTTCTCATCGCCTTGCCTCTTCTTCCTGCCTGGTTGCCCTACCTATACTGCCTATCTGACTACTGGCCAATCAGCATTTTATTTAAACAACACAAGTGACAGTGTACAAGACCATTGTCCCACAGCACCTCCCTTCATTAGTGGTCTCTTTCTTGATCAAAACTCTCTCCTGCAGCCTGGTCTACAAGAGCTAGTTCCAGGACAGGAACCAAAAAGCTACGGAGAAACCCTGTCTCGAAAAATTAAAAAAAAAAAAACAACAAAAAACCTTTCTCCTGATTTTGCAAACCTGCATTTGCTGTCACAATTAATGCAAATATTTTCTGGTTTTTTGTTCTGTGCATCTCTTCAGCAGTCCTACAAAGCTGGCATTTTTGTTCATGTTTCTTAAAATCTTTAAGCATGTAAATAAATAATACTCCAAAAAGGCATACAATTTTATACATTTTGTTAAGTTAAAATCAGACACAATGTGAATAGAAACAGTGATGAGAATCTAGTGCTGTAAATTGGTAGATGATTTTGTTGAAACTCTATGATGATCCATTGGATCACACCACAGAACCATCAAGCTTTTGTTAAAGGACAGAAGCACAGGAGATAAACCTTAGAGGATGTTCTTTCACGGCAGCTGTGGGGTCATCTGCCCATCTTTGATTCCTCAGTGGGATGAGAGAAGAACCACCGTACACAGCTGGCTTTCAACTACAGAACTCTGCTCTGCACACTCTGGTTGTCTGCTTTCCCAAACCTGAGTCTGCCACAATCCTATGGAGATCTCAGGACTGGAGCAACCTGAAAGAAGGGTATTTTCACAGTCTTCCCACCAAAGACCTGTCAGGAAGTCCTAGGCAATGATGGATGGCTCGTATCTCACCATTTCTGTCTCCTCAGATTTCCTGTTCCAGAGCACCTGCCATTGACTTTAATTTTACTTTATTCCCTCTGCCATGCAATTCCACATGCACACGTACTTGAAATATGACAACGTGGGAGAATGTAATACCCCTGATTGGGAGCTAGGTTGTGCTAACAGCTGGCAGACCTGAGCACATTGTTGCCCTCTTAAGACCTGCGTGTTTCTGGATCTGGTGAGGGAACTGGGAATAGGACAATTTCTTCCTAGTATATGATGCTCATGAGAAGGTTTCTTGGGCAATTCTGTACGTTCTCTCTTCTCAGGAACCTGCACATGAATGCCCAGCGACAATGACATCTTGCACACTTGCCTTAATTGTCTAGATAGCTTACTTTTCTTCTGCTTTCTTTCCTCCTTCCCCCCTCTTCCTTTTTTTCCTTCTTTCATTCTGTCAATGCACTAGAAGTGGAAGTGTAGTGTGGCTTACAAGTTGAGTCTCAAGTTTATTTGCCACAAGTTTATTTCAACTTCACTCCAGCTATTTATCTGTGCAAGCCTTCCCTTTCAATTGGAGTGTATTACTCAATGGGACTGGGGCAGTCAGTTTACTATCACACTTGTTCCTATTGCTCTCATCATACTACCCAACCCTCTGCTTGGGCATCTACTTTATCATGCAAGTAGGCACGCTTTTATTTTTTGTTTCCTAAAGTAACTAAAACACAGGCAGCACAATTTTATAATATTACTGCTATAATGGTAGTTCTAGGGGAGCAGCATTGAATGAATGATTAATGGCAAATTTGCCTTCAAATATATATGGGAAACACATGTACACAGACACACACACATAGGAAAAGGAAGAAGAGGCTACTGCACCTGACATCAAGAGAATGTTCTAGGCTTCTGTTGGTTGAACTGTCCAGTCTCAGAGCTAGAATTCTTACTAGTATGGCTATATCAATCAAACCACTGTCCTGACCCATCCATCATCTTACTCTTAACCTTCCTCAGAGCACATTCCTCTTAGCAAACACAGCAGAACATCAGAAGAAAATAACTTCTAAAAAATGATAAAGATCGCTATAACAATTCTTTTTGCATATGTTAGCTACATATCTCCAAATTTGAGACTGTATAGGTGATTTCTTGCTCTGAAAAGTTGAGGCTCAATTTTGCTTAGGTTCCACATTGCGTCTGAGAATGCATCATTACTACTCATGAATTTCGAACTTGCTTTTTCGGAAATAAAACCTTTTGAGCATTATATCCCTTAAGAGAAAAGAAGGCTTGTAGTACCCTTGGGATCTCAGGCAAAACAAAAACCAAAACCAAAAAAAAGAAGCCAAAAAAAAAAAACCCCAAAAAAACCAAGTTTCTAAGAGCAACCCTCCCAAGGCAAGAAAGCAATCTCTCAAGGAAAGATGATGGGCACCCTGACACACGTCTACTCTTCAACAGTGTAATGGCTGATGGCAGAGTGCTTCGTTGCTTTGTTTCATTTTTGATAAGATTGTGGGATCCATGGCATGGAAACTGTTTCTTGGAGCTCGGGCACAGTAGCTCTGTTGGCTACAAAGGGCATGGGAAATGGCAACTTTCTGTGTGTAGCTGCTGTGTTGAGTAGGCCCCCTGGGTACCCTGTTTTATTGGTGTTCCATAAGGCAGGGCATTGTTTTCTAAATATGCTCCCTCTCCCATTATCTTCTCTGTGATTATCATCATTATTACTATTCTCTGCATCATCCAGCAGAGCGAACCTCCATATATCAGCAGTGGATGAATGTAAGCACTTTAGTTACTTTGTCAAAACAAGAGTGTACAGGGTCACCCGGTCTTTGTGGCTTCATAGGCAGGGGCCCTCCAATTACAGACAAATGCACCCAAATTACCTTTGTGCTTCATTCACAAACCACACAGATGCATTTTTCTCATTATATGCAATCCCATAATAAGAACAAGGCAAAGTGGCACATATACATTATCCCATAGAAGGGAAAACCATATTCAGGATGTCGTAATTCACTAGGAGAATAATAGGGACAGTAATAAAAGCTGGGGCATTATGGAAGCAGAAATGTTCACTGAAGGCCAAGGTGTTTCTATGGACCCAGAAGTTCAAATCATGCATTTACTGCCTGAAATGTGTCTGAGAAAATTAATGAGGTAACTTGCTACCTACCATGTTTGCAGCTTTCCCATCCACAGCAGGATGGCAGGGAGTGTTCTCACTCTACCTTGAAGGCATCATTCATTATGAATGACTTGCTTTCAATCATGAGTGGAGCCCAGTGCAGGGAAAAGAACCAAAAGTATCCTATTCGCTGCCATTGCCAAAAGACAAAACGAGGAGAGTTAGACTCCCATGCGTTGTCGAACTTCCCAAATGACACACTCTTCACTCAGAGGATGATTTGGTAACAACACAACACATAATTTTCAGGATTATCTGAAACCAGAGTGGTACTTTTTGTTTTCTTGTATGACTTTTTCTTTTTTAACCTAGTAAGGGCTAGAGGCAAACATTCCTAGCCAGGTAGACACTCAAATTACCACAAAGCTGGAGAAGCGTATCCATCTTTGTATTGGCTCAGACTAACTTCCATTCCCACAGAGTTCTGTGGGTAATGAAAAAGAGAAATGTTTCCTTGTTTTCTCTGGTCCCGACCCAGCTGTTGGAGATAGCAAACAGTAGATTCCTTTCGCTCTGAAGAGCCATGCTCTAACATCATGACAGATTTCTCTTAGAAAAAAAACAAAAATGTCATCCCATTGATGGATGTCTGAGACTGACTACTTAGAAGTCTCCAAGAGGACCAAACTACAGCAAAGAATAAAGCCAGCAACGATTAGACTTATAGCTTTTCTAGGTGTATTTACATATATTTACACACTCAAATAAACTTGTACCATGTCAGATTCCTTCCTTATCTTTTGCTCTTTTAGTCCACACTGAAACTTGTGTATTGTATGTGGTCAAAGTACATACTTCCTCCCCATGGACACATATGTTAGGTCAGCAAAGGTCAGCATTCACTGTTGGAGATAGAAAAGGTCATGGACCAAACACTCCCTCTGTAGACTGCTCATGACAGGCTGTGAAATGCTAGTCATTTAACTCTTCAAACTGAGGAAAACATAAAGACCCTACAGAACTTTACCTCAATTAATCAGAGGACTAATTGAGAATAAAATGAATATAACCCCCTGCAGGTGGAGGAAGTGTGTGGTCATGCTGATAAGCATGCGCAGCACAGAATCACTTATTTCTATCAAAGCTCCCCAGGCAGAAGAAGAAAACCCTAAGAGATAGAGATTAGCATTTAATCTGCAAGAACTGGGATCTTTACTCGGCAGCACTAGCAATTCTTATGCACTTGAGCATTCTGTTATACTTAAAACCTTACTATCTCAGATATCTAAAAATGGACATTGCTGCTTGCATACCATGGCAGTACAGCTTACTCTTAAAGTGGATCTGCACTTTGTCATAGTGACCTGAATACTTGATATGACGGTGGCTACTGAATTAATAATGTGGTAATTAAACAGATGCGGTACCATGCCTCTTTTTCTGCTTCCTTTGTTTGTCCAACAGATTTCACTCTATGGTCTGCTGTGAAGACATGGTATGATAGTGGTCAGTGTAGACATAGCTTACATCAGTCAGCCTACAAAAACTTTACCCTGGTGACAAGAAAAAAAAACACAATCCTTATTGTTTTAACAATAAAAATTGTCTTTGAATATTATATAATTTTTGAAGATGGGTTTCAACTCTTTTAGATACCTCTATTCATTTGCATTTCTGGCCTGCGGAATGACTCCTGTCATTCAAACTGTCTAACTATAGAAAGCAAAATAACAGCGGTAGAATCATGTGCAAGTTTTTCACATTGCTCGTGGATAGAGGCATGTATTACATTGGTTTACAATCTATTTGCCAGGTTAAGCCATACCTATAAGCTGATTCTCAATACAGCTGGAAGAACAAACATTGTACTAAATGAATTGGAAGTGAGAAGTAGTGAGAAGCAACTATTTTACAGCCAGAAATGGTGCTACAGCCAGTCTGTCTGGGAAGCTGAAGGTTGGGTGGGATGAAGAGAAATGGGGTTTGCAGCAGGCAAACTTCTATACGTGTGTGTATCTGTTATGATGCTCTGCTTTACTCATTATGCAAGACATACATAATTTTCTGACAAAGAACACTGGTTTTCGCACATAAGTATGAGGAGTGAGGAAAAATGTTTTCCAAAACTGAAACAATTTAAACCTTGTTTTATATCAAAATATAATATTTAGAAAAGAGTCTGATGAAGAGTGACTTTTCTGTCACATGGTCATACTGTGTGTCGAGTACAAAGGACCAAACTTATTGACCATTGAAATCACAGAAAGAGCAACTTCTGGTTTAATTAAAAGAGGAATCATGAATCAATATGGATTTATGATTGTCAGAAATCCAAGAGAAAAAGACAAAATGGTGGTAGCCTATCTCAATTTCTATGAGTGCCCTCAAAAATCTTGATTCAGCCCATGTGTTTTGGCTTACAGGCCTTCATCTCAGGCTGTGCCAGGTAAATTAGTATCACACACCAAACTCTAAACCCATCTAAGAACTTTTACCTGTTTATTTAGTATGGAAAACTTCTAACGTCTGATAATTTTCAGTTGCCCAAAGAGACAGATTGTTAACTTGTCTGAAAGATGTGTGGTACTGCCTAAATTCTTAGACTATATATCATCAGTAAGTGCATAATATAAATAATTCACCTGCTCAGGAAAGAGAGAATCCTCGAAAATGGTAAAATTTGCAATACTTTCATTGTCATGTTTAACATTTGATGAGCTCTTAAAACCGAACAAAGTAAAAGATTCATCTTACTGAAGGCTACTTTTAAAATAAGTATAATACCGTGCTTAAACTTTCTTGAAGCTGAAATCACACGTAAAGTTTAGGCTTACTTTAGGAAAGGCAATTGAATGATTATTTTGATAAATTAAGCTTATTAAATGGATTTAAAGTAATAGATTTATAAAATGTCTGGATTTTCTAAGTGCAGAAACTACAGATCAAAACGCAGGGAAATGAAATATCTTCCATTCCTCCTTCTGTGAAGGGGTTCCTGGGAGGGAGATCTAAGAACCCTCAAATATCTTCCATTCTTCCTTCTGTGAAGGGAGTCCTGGGACTGAGACCTAAGATCCCTCAGTTTAAAAACTGAGAGATTTAGGAATTTTATGGAAAGTCCCCTTCTTGTCTTTCTTCTTTTTAAAATGAATCTATTCTTGGATAATTTAATACAAGTGTAGGAGACATTGTGGTCATGCTTATCTTCCAGCCTCCCTTATTATCTTGCCACCATGGCCTTATCATATTTTCCAGAGTTTCATTTCTGTTCCTGTTTTTGTTTTACACTCCACTGAGCTTAACCAGGGCCACTTGTTTAGGAAAAAGAGTGAGGCTGTCTATTAATGAGTAACCCACTCATCCCTGTTGTTAGGCTCTAACACACCCCTTCTTCCAAAATATTTCCTGAACCTTGGAGGATATGAAATGACTATCATGATTAATGAGACCCACTTGGCCTTCACTTGTTCTCAGAACCATGACCATTTATGAGTCTTTGCGATAACACCATTCATTGCAAAGAGAAGCCACTTTGGTCAAGACTGCAGACAACAGTACGTTATGGTTATAAAAATCAATGTTAAGAGGTAGTAAACAACACACCTATGCAGCAAAACAAAAGCAGTAGGTTTACCCTTAGTGTCTAAGACCTTCTCAGACATGAGCCTTTGACCAAGTCTAGAGTGCAAGGTATGCAAACTCTTCTGATGAAGTTGCCTGAAATTCCATCAGAAATCAGTTGGTTACCTCATGGCAGTCATGTCTATTGCAATAACAAACACCTTTTGGCTATCAGACTGCTATTGGAGCTTGAAGTTTCTAAACCTGTAAAACACCATATTCCTTTAAAACTGGTATGTTCTTGTTATTCATTTAAAGGGATTACTTGTTTCACTATCCATCTAGACACTGTTAGTAAGAAGGTTTGTTTTCTTTTTAGTGCCTTCTGTCAATAATGAAGTAGGTCTCACTTTCAGTGGAAACGCTTCCCCTGGGATATGATCAGTAGACCCATCCTCTGCCTCTGGTGGATGAGTAAGAGAATAAACTCTGACAAACAGAATTTTCCTATTACTTATTTATTTCATTGTATGAAAGATAGCTGATCAGCATCCTCTATTACAAGTAGAAATCTAATTGTTTTAAACAAATAATAACCTTCATTAAAAACTTCCGTTTACAATTGCACTAAACAAAATTGACTACATATTCGTGTACCTGCCTTAGATATTCACCCATTCTTCCACTAAAGCTCATCAGTTACAACCATCTGTTCCAAAAAAGATAATACTAAATTCTCTTCAACGGCTTTTAGAAAATTCAGGAAGAGGCTTTGGCCTCGCTTGGACTTCCCGTGCTGCTCTTTGTCCCCTTTTAAAGGAGACACCAACTTCAATTCACCTTGCCCTCTAGCTTCTCTTACATTACAGCAGTTATATTGAAGCCTGTAGCTTGAGCTTCAGAGAAAAAAATAACATGCTCATAACGGCTTAGATTTACTTCCTTATTTATTTATTTTTTAAAGCATGCTGCTCTTCTCTATTATTTTTATTTTTTATTTTTAATTTATTTTTATTTTTTATTTATTTATTAAAGCTTTCCATCTCTTCCCCGCCACCGCCTTCCATTTCCCTCCCCCTCCCCCAATCAAGTCCCCCTCCTTCCTCAGCCCGAAGAGCAATTCTCAAGGTCCAACTCAGGAGCAGAAGGAGAGAGAGCACGAGCAAGGAACTCAGGACCGCAAGAGGTGCACCCACATACTGAGACAATGGGGATGTTCTATTGGGAACTCACCAAGGCCAGCTGGCCTGGGTCTGAAAAAGCCTGGGATAAAACCGACTCTTCTATATTTTTAAAATTTCAAATATATTGTTTTTAATACTGACTTTCCCCCTTTATTGCAGCTATTCTATAATTAACCCCACTGTAGCCATTTTAGAATAGCCATGTCCATTTCTTTGCAATTTAGTTAAACTTTTTTTTAACCCAAATTGAACAAAATGAATCTTATTTAGTAGGCAAAGCCAGAAACCCCCAATTTGCTAAACAGGATCCTTATATTATTTATCCTTCCCCATACCAAGACAATTTTAAATTCCTATTACAGATATCAATAAAATGACAGTTCTCAGATTTTTGTTTGTTCATTTGGGGGGAAGGGTTCCTTTCATCTCCCTCCCATAAAGACTCCATGTAGAATTTCATTACTTCTTACTCAAGTCTTTTCTCCCATAAGCATACATCCAATTTCTATTTTACTAGTCATTTTATTTTTTCAGATAATGTCACCCAAGGTGGCATTATATGCCACCATGATGCCAACACTTGACACTCTTTTGTAACCCCTGCTACAGCCACCACCCAGAAAGCAAAACATTAATTTGCCAATTCTGCTTTAAGATGGTTCCCTGATCAGCCCTTTATTTCCTAATTGATTCTTACTGTGTGGCCCAACTCATCCCAATACTCCAGATTGGAGCCACATTGACTCACGCTCTGGATTCCTTCTTGTCATTAGTATTTACCAATACTCAAAACCTTATACAGAGAGGAATTTACCCTGTTTAGATTTTCATTTAGAATTACCCCTCACAGAAAACCATTGTCATGCTGGCCATAAATCCAAATATTTAAATGGCAGTTTGATAGGAACATTACATCCAGTCAATAAAACAGCAGCAGTGTCTTCTCAACCGAGGCCTGTGACATCCCTAATATGAGCTTTCACCATGACTTCCAGTTCTAGACACCAATTTCCTTAAATGGAGTAATCTTTAAATCCAATCAGAAAATAGTTGCTTGATAAGAATAGTTAAATAACTCTTGCACTAGTAGGCACTTCTACTGACATGGTACTGTAGTATGCAAGGGCCTTAGCTGAACATGACTGCTGTTGGTAATTCTCTCTGAATAACTCTCACAGTGCCTTCCAATACTATATAATTTAGCCAGGAGGGAAGCTTTTAATTAAATCTACAACCAAAGTGTATGGTGTCCTCAGCAATAGTTCTAGCATGGGACTAACATCAGTTACAATGACCTTTAGGATTTCTGAGGGCTTTCCTAGCCAACAGGAAAGTAGGTCATCACTAACACTGGGATTTCACCTAACAACCAGACAACTTTTTCCACATATGGAGAATACTTTTGTTTAAAGTCCTTAATTCCTATCTGTTTTTGCTCTTCCAAATGCTTTCACAAATCTGTAAGACACTGAATAGTTAGAAACATATAGTGAAATGTTTTCAGTGATGATAAGAAGTCTCTTTGAAACACTGCTATTATTCATTCAAAGTAAGTTCCGCAGTAAAGGGGATGTGAAAAATGAAATGATATCAAGGTCTAATACAGTACGAAACAATTATGACATCCATCAATTCTTTCATCAAAGACCAATACTGGGTACAGCTGTATAGATAGGAGATACTTCCCCCTATCAAGTCCTTCATAGTTCACAGAAGTCTTCTATGAGTCATCTGGCCTCCTCCTGTTGGGGTGCTCCTGCTGCTTCTTTGGGAATCCTGTGTATTTTCCAATCTATACTGGCTTCAGTGGGATTTACAAGCATTCCTTGATCTGATTGAGGCACAAAAACATGCTCTGGCCTGCTGAACTTGCGACTGAAACTGAATTCTTATTTCTCAGAGCTTTGGGATATCTTTGTCTTCCTTTTGAACAGATCTGGATGCTGCAGAGGCCCTGTATTGAATGAATAATATTAATTGCTTACTCCTAGGTTAATCCTGCTCTTTTTTGCATATTCCTCTTCGTTATATAATTAATAAAAGCTACGTAGAGAAAAGATACCCTGACGTATCTGAAAAGTGAGCAGAGAGATCCAAAGATTTTCTTGTTTGTTTTTGTTTGTTTGTTTAATCATTCAAGCCCTCTATTGAATGTTGCTCAGGTTTAAAGCACTGTAAAGGTTTGTTAGCTGTAGCATTTGGTTTTCAGGTAATTTTTTTTTCTTTAGGATTTCAAGCTAAATAATACATCTTGCCATGTTTGCCTTCAAATTGCAGACAAACTCCTTTGTCTTCTTTGGCCTTCTCTTATTCTTGATTGCCTTTTCACTTATCAAACTCTAGATACATGCAGGTCAATGTCTTTGAGACTTGTCCAACACCCTACTGCCTTGTTAAGATTTTGTCCCACCATGGACTTGAGCAAAGTTAATACAGAGCCCTGTAGTGATTCTAAAGCAAAGTCAATATAACTCTCTACCGATTCCAAAGCCTATGCTAAGTCAAACTGCTTTAACAATTCTCCTATGGACACAGTCCTATCTGTCCCAGAATTGGGCATCAAATTCTAGCTTCCTAATGCACAAGTCTTTTAGTAAAACTCATTCTTCCTCTACCATCTTCCAGATCCTGACTCAGGGTGCTCAGAAAATACTTCATATCCCTATGAACTCCTTCATCAGTGGCTGATTTCTGTCATATTGGTTCAGGTTTTGCACCTTTATCTGTGTCTTATTTAGGTTTTCCATTGCTATGAAGAGACACCGTGATCATGACAACTCTTATAAAAAAAACATTTTCTTTGGGTGGCTTATAGTTTCAGAGGTATAGGTAAACACCATCATGGTGGGACATGGTTGTGTGCCAACTGACATGGTGCTTGAGCAGGACTTGAGAGTTATAAATCTTGATTCACAGGCAGCAGAAGGATTCTTTGTCCACACTAGATATACCTTGAGAATAGATGACTCCAAAGCCTGCCCCCACAGTAACACACTTCCTCAAACAAGGCCACATCTTCTAATAGTGCCACTCCCCTTGGGAGTCATTTTCTTTCAAACCACCACACTCTCCTACAGGGGTAAGTACTCTGTTTATTTGCTTCTATAGCACTCAGACTAATCCTCTGAGTGTGGAGTCCCCACAGCCTCGTGTGCTAGGCTATGACAGACTCTCTCACTCCTTCTTTAATTTTTTCCCCTCAATTCAAGCAGTTCTGGTGCTGAGACCTTCCTATCGTTGTAGTTTTTTGCATTCCGTTACTATTAAGACCTGTGTCTATATATTGAAGCATGGACTTTCCCTTGTTCACTATTAAAGGTCAGACATGAGCACTATCTTCTATCATTTCTACTTTGTTATCATCTTCCTCCTCACTATCTGATTCTTCTCATGAGTTTTGACATTCTGAATCCTAGCAGGCATCCTTTAGCTGAATCTTCTCTCCAGCCGCCTCTCAGCTTATCTTTGGATCTATTGATACCTGTTTGGGTATCAATTTTGCTGTATGAAATCAAGCTGTCAAACACAGTTTGATTTATTAGCATATGTTGTATCACTGTTCCTGGGAGGGTATGGACAAGTGTATATTCATTCTTGACAGGTAACTATCAACCGACCAAAGTGGTGAGTCCAAGCAAGGCAGTCAAGACCTGAGGAATACCACAAACTCATACCTTAAAATGAACTTCATACAAGAGATTAATTGGGGAAAGACATAGAATGATGACTGCCCCTGAAATGGAAGAGCTGGGTAGAGCTGTGAGCTTTTAAGGGGTCTTTGGAGCATGCCCAATGAGTTAGTGGAAAAGTAAAGTGCTAAACCATTAATTCTGAAACATTGTTTGGCCATTAACCCAAAATAACTGGGGTGGGGATTTCCAAGTCACAGAACCCTGGGTCAAGCCAGGGGCAGGGTGTTTTCCACTTACCCTTTAAAATACAGTCCAATCGAGTTCAGCTTATTGAACAATGAGCTTATTGGTATTGCTTATATGGAGTGCGGGTCAAAGCAGGGACAATAAGAAACTCACATCAATGCTTGACCTGGCAAGCCTACAAAAGAAAAAGAGCCCTAAAGCGGGATGAGAATTAGAGACCCACTTGTTCACACACTCAAGATTCCCACAAAAAGACTAAGCAGAAAGCTATAATCTACGCACAGAGGATGATGTAGTGCAGACTATTGTCAGCTGTGGGATTGCTGCTTCAGTCTCTACGAGCACCTATGAACTTTGCTTGCTTGATTCAGAAAACCTTGCTCTCCTGGTGTTCTTCACTGCCTGAGGTTCTTAGACTCTTTGCCTCCTCTTCCATGGGGTTCCCTGAGCTTTAAGGGGAGGGACTTTATAAAGACATCCATTTAGAGATGTGTATTTCAAAGTTTCTCTGTTTGTATAATATCTGTGAGTGTCTGTATTTGTTTCCGTCACCTGTAGGAGGAAGCTTCTCTGATGATGACAAAATAAATCACGGATCTTTAAGTATACCAGAATATCAGCAGTGTTTGTTTTTACCCTATGTCTCTGGGCTATCTAGTTTCTGGTTCTTCTTTATCCAAACAGTGTTGAGTATGGGTTCCGTCTCGTGAAGTATCTTTAAGTCAAATAAGAATTAGCCCATTACTCCCACAGTCTTGTGCCACCATGTACCTAGTAGATTTTGCAGGTCAGACAGATTGTAGATCAAATGATTTCTGCCTGTGTTTGTTTCATACTAGTAAGTCTTTTTCTATAAGGTTTTACAAAAAGGTTAATGAGATCACAGGTTGTTTCTCAGGATACTTGACCTTAATACAATTGATAAGATCACCAATCAGGTAGGAGGTAGACTAACAGACCTTTATATCACAGGTCTCAACCTATGGGTTATGAATCCTTTGGAGGTCAAATAACCCTTTCACAAGGGTTGCCTAAAACTATTGGAAAACTCAGGTATTTACATTGCAGTCCACAACAGTAGCACAATTACAGTTATGAAGCAGCAATGGAAATAATTTTATGGTTGGCGTCACCACAACATGAGGAAGTGCATTTAAGAGATGACATCATTAAGAAGGTTGAAAGCCACTGTTTTATATTTTTCTCTTTTTAGGCATCCTGCAGAGTACCTTCCCAAACAAAGGACACTCGAGCACAGAGGTGTAAGCACTCACTTGACCTCTCCATCTCCAATGAGTCATGTGAGCGCTGTCTTCAGCAATTGGACCTTGCTGTCACCTTATGGAAGACAACCTATATCTTGGCAACATCCTGGTTATTTGAGAATTTCCATTGGATGCCTTTAATCAACAATTCATTTGGATGTAACATGGTCATGGTACTGGAAGCTTTCTTTGGCCATTTGAGGGGCTCTGTCTCACTCATTATTTGGAGACATCATTAAGATCTCCAAAATATATTATTATAGGCAGTTTCTACTGCACTAGGTTTTTATATAATCTTTCAGATGCCCCTCAATTCTGTAGTTAGTTGGTTTTGTTCTTTACCCTGTTGGGAGGCCCACCACCCAGCTCCCAAATAAATCACAAACAGATGCTTATTCTTGGTTATGAATGCCCAGCTTTAGCTTGGTTTGTTTCTTTCCAGCTTTTCTTAAATTATCCCAACTACCTTTTGTATGGGGATTTTTCTTTTTCTTACTTCTGTATATCTTAATTTCACTCTTACTCTGACACTAACTGGCTGGCTGGCTGGGTGGGTGCCTGGCTCCTGACATCCTCTCCCCACTCCCCTTGTTCTCTAGTTGTTCCTCCTTTGCCTCATTTCTCCTTCTATTTATATTCTCTGTCTGTCTGTCCTGCCTGTTCTTGTACCTGTCTCGCTATTGGCGATTCAGCTCTTTATTAGGACTATCAGGTGTTCTAGACAGGCAAAGAATCGCAGCTTTACAGAGTTAAACAAATGCAGCATAAACAAAAATAACACACCTTAAGGTTATATTCCCCAACACAATTCTAGCTATCTCTCTCTGCATTTCTTTCCTCAGTCACATCTACTTTATCCCTCCCTGTCTGATGCCCTCCCATCCCCAGTGCACCCATCAAATCTATTCTTTTTGCCCCTTACAGGGAGAAACATGTGTCCCCCCCCCCAGTCTCTTCCTCTATACTTAATTAAACAAAGGAAGCCAACCAGATCCTAGGCCAGAGAGATGGCTTGTCTCCAAGTCTAATCACTGAGTTTGATGCCCAAAATCCATCTGGTAGAAGGAGATAATTAACTTCTACACAGTGTCCTCTTGAGCTCCACATGCAAATACACATGCATTTATGCACATACACACAAGAAACAAACAAACATTTTTTTAATTATAAAAATAGTCTGAGAAAATAGGTTTTTGATCTTTGGTTTATCAAGAGACTTTTAACAGTAAAAGCAGAAGAGATAAGGATGGATGTGGATGTAGAAATGCACCAGTGTGTGTTGCGAAAAACGCTGATGTTCATACTTTATCACTTAGGTTTGATGCAATATCATGAGCTGAGAGATGGGACAGTCATGAGACTGGGATTTTTGAGGATGAATGAAAATTTCTAGCATGACATGGGGAGATTTACGGAACACTTACACAGAAAGCTGTTCCTAAAATGTGGGGGAGTCTTTACTCATGGTGAGCAGATATTACATGACATTTTAGATGCAGTAACTCATGCATTCACAATTGCTTCTAGGTGGAAACCTAAGGCAGTTCTTTCCTTTTTGTTCAGATGGTATCTTTAATTAAAAATCACCTTTAGTAAAAGTCTTTTAAAGACTTGACTTTAAGAATTAGACTTGCCCATTTTTCAACCATGGCTGCAAGAAGCCATCACAACCTTGGACAAGAAGAAAGTGATCTCTGCTGTCTTTCAGTGATCTCAGTGCTCCAATTTCTATGAGAAAAACTGGTGAAGGCAAGTATACTGAATAAGAGTTTGGGGTACACACGTCAGAGTTGACATAATGCATAAGTTACCATTGGAACCACATGTTACATGCAAAAATGCAATGCTTAAAGAACACATGACTTTATATTTTTTAAAATAATGTTGAGTGACATGGGCATTGAGGTGCATGTCTTTAATCTCAGCAATTCAGAGAGGGAGGAGGCAGGCAGATCTAGGCCAGCCTGGCCTAAAGAGAGAGTTACAGGACAACCAGGGCTACACACAGAGATTTGCACCCCCCCCAAGCAAAACAAAACAAAAAATTAACATCAATAAAAATGTTCCTCTATTATTATTGGACCCACCCCCTTTTAATTGTTTTAAATGAGGTTGTTTTACAAAGTCATTCTATAACTTAAGTATCAGAGTAAAAATGTTCCAACCTGCATATCAGCTTCAGAGTATTGATTATCTTATGATCTAGTTCTGACTTTGCCTTGAGACTTCAGCCATAAAAGATTTAAAAGATTCTGCCCATCACTAAAAGCTATCATCTGTAATCCTTGCACTCACCTCTTTCAGAATCCAGATGACTGAATGTCACATTCAGTCACCTTTATAAGCTCTCAAATCAAAGTTTCCAATATCAACAACTTGCCTAACTCATCACTCTTGCTTCTCAACTCCCAATTTATTGGCCATTCTTTACCGCCCCTTGCCACTTCCTGTCTGCAGGGTTCACATGGCCAGAGCAGCAGGCAGGCTTCTTGTGTCAAACAGCTTTAAAACTCCCACAAATTTCATGCAAGAAATGGGAAAACATAAAAGTGGTGCATGTCAAACATCATCGCATGTTGACAGTAAATCGCTTTGTTGACGTTCAGTTTGTCTGACACCACAAGCAGCTGGCAGAGATGTCTGTGTGTGTGAATGTGTGTTTCCAAGTAATTTCTGAAGCCTTCAAAAAATATGGCTGTCTTCTCCTCCATTCTTCTTTTTTTAACCTTTTACAAATAGCCAAAGTAATGCATGGATGTACGATTTTTGCTGCCCTTCCCTCTCAAACACAAGCAATAAAAGTTGATTTACACTAACAAGCTAAAAGCTCTGAGTGCTTCTAAACTGATGCATTCTAGGAGGGAGGGCCATTCTCGGTGTTTGATGGTAGAAAGCATTCTAAAATAGACCCCAGAAAGACCAAATCTCAAAGCTGCAATTCATAGTATTGTTCTGCAGTCATCCAAAGGGAGAAACAATCCAGTTAATAATGGTCAGGTGGACACTGTCTACTCTTTGTTTGCTTATGATTCTAGCTATTCCAGTTACACCATACAAGGTCCACTCTATTTAAGCCCCCTTACTTGCTCTGTTCTGTCACTGAGAGTCTCAGTTAAAACAGATTCAGATCATTAGTAATAGTAAGGACAAAACATGTTTTTGAGAGATCTCACACTGGAGAAATGTGTGTGTTACAAACAGTAAAGGTGGGTGCTGCTAGTTGCAAGTTAGCATTCCTATTATCTGTAAAGAGAAACAAGATGCGATAAAGAACTGGAAAATGGGAAAACATTCTACTGATATTTGCCTCGTTTCTTCTATTTCATATTTCACTAGCAAATACACTAAATGTTCTTGAAACAATGTCTAGATGTGTATAGAATTACAGAGGAAACACAAGTTTCCATTTTGCAAAGGCAGATCATTCCTCAAGAAAGAATATATGAGGTCTTCTTAAAATGCAATGGAACTGGATGCTTTCAGGTCTGAAGTAGCATGAAGAAGAGATGACAGGCACACTGCAATCACCATGATGACAACACTCAAGGGAGTAAGGTGTGGTGTGTGAATGAATGAGTTACCACCAGGACAGAGTGGTGTGGAGAGGCAAAGAGTTAAGTAGATAGTTCAGTTTGGCATTGACCTGTCTCCCTTACACCAGACAAAACCAGAACTCAGGCCTGCCACCATAATGACCATAGGAACATCCTCTCTACACTGAGGAGAGGATGTATAAAGATAGCAGTTCAATAGTTAATGTTTTGGGGCTTGTTAACAATGATGGATGGGAGAGGGGTTCATGTGGTCTCATCCCTTCCTGATGAACAATTAGACAGGGTGGATTCTAGGAGATATTGTTACCATCCTCAGTTGTGTAACCATTGGTGATGCCATCAGGTTCCAATGGACACTGACAACATAGATGGCACTGGTTCAACTCAGTAGTTCACAAACCAAACGGACAATGAAGTGAGAAACAGACATACAGAGAGGGGCAGTTGTGGGGTGTGAAGGGTGGGGTTAAAGAGAGCATAAAGTGAAATGATCAGAATGTTTGTATGAAACTTAATTGTGGGAAAAAAGGCTTAGATTTCAGAGCAATAGAGCAACCATATTTCAGTCTCCTCTATTCACATGTGTTAGAAATTTGGAGTAAGATATTGAACTTTGTGGTGTCTTCACCTCCTTGTAATATCAGTTTTGCTGTTGTATAAGCCTTGCACTACTTTTATATTAGTTTTGCTTATCAACAAAGGTCTTCCTATGTTTAATGCTCATTTACTGAAACCCATTTATAGAATTAGGGCAATATGTGAAAAAATTATTTCTGTAAGCTACAGACCAAATTCCTAGTAATTATTTACAAGCATACATTTTAAAATAAATAGGATGTTTCAAGAGGGGGGCTTCCTTAAAAAATAAATCAAAAGAGAAAACAAACAAACCAAACAACCCAAAAGACGTAGGAAGATGGTTAAACACATAAAGGCACTGTCTGCCCAGTCTGTTAAACTGAGTTCAGTTCCCTAAACCTACGTGGTAGAAGGAGAGAATCAATGCCCGCAAACTGTCCTCTGACCTCCACAGACACTCTGTGGCATGTGCAAATATGCATGATTGTATACACACACATGTGCATGCACACACATAAACGCATGTAATGAAGTAGGTTTTTACTTAACAAACACCAAAAACCCCAAATAATATCAAAATTCCAATAAATAGCGAGCAAATTAAAGTGCAATTTTTTTCAAATAATGAGTATTCATAAAATATGGAAAGACTTATCGACTAAAGAAATGAAAATCGTTTATCTGTAAGTAGAATGATGAATATTTAGAATGCTGCTAAGGATTATGCTGGTTTATTAGGTGGAGCTAGTGGGTTCTCATTCCAGTTTTATGACTTCACTCATCCTGGTTTTATTAGGTGGAGCTAGTGGGTTCGTCTTCAAGTTTATGACTTCACTAGTTCTGGGTAGTCAGCATTATTTCCCTCTTGTTGAGCATGTTCTAAGTCCATGTAGCGTGCTGAGGATTATAAAAACAGTAAACATACTAACATGAATGGGGAAAGATTTGGGAGAAGCCTCAATTCTACCCAAAAGGCCAGAGGCAACTTACGAGTGATGAGAGAAGAAGAAATAGTCTTCCCAGGGAAGAGCACACTAAATGATATTCAGTACCAAGTGGTGAATCCTGAAAATCCACCTAAAAGTAACATTATACACACTGAGCAGGGTGTATTTAAGTATTTAGGAATACCTACCTACATACTACCTACCTACACACACACACACATACACACACACACACACACATGCAGCAACAACTCAAGAAAATGAGGCCATGAATTTGAGAGTAGGCAGTCCATGGGAGGTTTTGGAGGGAGAAAAGCAGGAAAAAAATCATGTAATTATATCATAATCTAAAGATCAAAACTACATCGAGACTCCATTTCAGTTAAAATGCTTACTGTCAAGAAAATAAAAAGATAGAAAGAAAAAATAAAGAGGAAGACAAACACACACACACACACACACACACACACACACAGAGAGAGAGAGAGAGAGAGAGAGAGAGAGAGAGAGAGAGAGAACTGTATACTTTAGATACTTTTAGTTTTTAGTTCCACAAATAAATATATCATCACAATTGGCTAACATTTACTGGAGTAATGGTATACATAGAGATGGTATTACAGTTGTAGCAACAGTTGTTGTAGTGATAAGAATGGAACTGACTTGGACTCTAAGATGGAGAAACAGTGTAGTGTTTTATTAGGAAGTATTTTCTAAGACAAACCTTCAGTGGCGTGAAGAAACCAGGATCTGTTCCATGGAAATGCTGCAGTGCAGTTAAAATGAAGACTTCACTCATACCAGAGCAGACACTAGAAAAATGTTGGAAAATCCCATCATCCCTTCCATATTCTAGAGCAACCTTGCTGTCCTAATTGTCATGGCTCCTACAAAGCTGTATAAAGAAGGAAATGTCAGTGGTTGAGCATTTTCTTGTAGCCATGATGTAATTTATAAGATGTTTCCCCTAAAGTCATCCTCCTTATATTAGCATCTGTCTTTATCAGTCTTCTGATGAACATCAGAACAGAGTAAAGCAGTTGCATTCATGAACCAACATAGTTCAAATAGAAAAGAATTCAGTTGATGGCTTCAGTAAAGTCAGAGAAGATTCTCAGAACCCAAAAGCTGGAGTCTTTGACTGATAGTCCAGGAATTCAGCCTCTTATTTTCATTCCTCTGAATCAGATCCTTGGGGCTGAAGTGTCATAATGATTCACTTTGAGGTCACACCCACTGAGGACGAGGCCTTGACCATCTCTGCTCTGCAGGATCTGCCCACAGAACTCTTCCCACCACTGTTAAGAAAGTTCTCACTGGCAGACAAACTGACATTCTGAGAGCATTGGTTTCAGCCTGGTCCTTCTCTTAACCCCTCACCCTTGGGGACCCTGGTGAACATACCTCACCTGAATACCTTGCAGACTGTGCTGCACAGACATAGTGTGGACAGAGAAGATTCACCCCAGGAGGTGGTAATGTCAAGGGCTTGACCAGAGAAATACACAATGTCTGAGATGCATGAGATGGACCAGAAGTTGGAGATTAATCAGCATAGGCTAACAGGAAGAAGTGGATAATAAGGACCTCTCTATTCACAATGAGGTGACATTGAATGTGGTCACTAACATTTGTCTTGGGTTCTACCTGGATGAAT
Source organism: Microtus ochrogaster (assembly GCF_000317375.1). Lineage (NCBI taxonomy): Eukaryota > Metazoa > Chordata > Mammalia > Rodentia > Cricetidae > Microtus > Microtus ochrogaster. Next base: position 71,319,485 of record NC_022009.1, read on the forward strand.
ACCAATTACAGTAGTTGCAGTGGGCTCAGGCAAGAAACAGTTCCCTACAGCTGGGACTTTTCAAAGATACAGTTTTGTGAGACAGGTGTAGGCCCCCCAATGGGTAGCTGGGGTTCTCAAGGCCTAGGCTGGCAGGAAGATATTCGTGCGCCTACCTGATGGCTTGATGTGCTGGGTAGGTGGGTCCATTATGTTAAGCAAGTATGTGCTGGAGAAATGGGAAAAACAAACAGAACAGTTCATGTTCTGATCTGAGTGGCCTGTGCTTATACTAGAACCTGATGTCATCGTGGCCCAAGCTGCTGTCAAGGGTCATGTTTGGGTTTGTGGTCCATCTACAGCCATGGTCTATATTGATGTCTGTGTCTTGCGTTGCCTCAAGGGGACATGGCAACCAAGCATGATGGAATCAGGGGGCCATGCTGAGCCTATACTGTCCTTCACTGGACCTGGGATAGCTGACCCTGCCCATTGCTGGATGCTACAGCAAGAGAGCTGGCCCTGACCTTCATGGGATAGCTCCCCTCTCCCAGCACTTGGGATACATGTCCCCCTCTCATCATGGGTAGGAGAAAGCTGACCCTAATGGCATGGGCATAGATAGGGTGGAGTATGGGATTTGCTCTTCACCTGACAGTAGTGGCTGCAGTGACCTGGACTAAGCAGATCAACTACCACCCAGGCCCACAGCATTAATCTCATCTAGAACCTGCTGGAGCTCATGAAGCAATTAGTCCTGTGGAATACTAGTTGCAGGATCTATGAAACTCGGGGTGGCCTGTACTTCTCATTCATTTCCCAACTGCTCATACCCAATTAATCACACAGAAACTATTAATTATAATACTCTTTGGCCAATGGCTTTAATGTATTCCTAGCTAGCACTTACATCTTAAATTAATCTGCTTCTAATAAAGAGGCTGTAGCCTACCGGTAAGGTTCCTATGGGTCTGTCATATCCTTCTCCTTTAGTAGCTACATGGTGTCTCTCTGACTCCACCTACTTTCTCTCTGCATCTCTGTTTGGATTTCCCACATGGCTTTACTCTACTAAGCCATTGACTGATATAGCTTATTAAACAACCAATGTTAATAAAACATATTCAAAGCATACAAAGGGGAATCCCACATCATTGGATGAAGGTCATTCTAGCAGAATTTTGGTGAAGATCCAATATTGAAGGTGATGTATCAAAAACCAGAGGCCTTGAACCAGACCAGTGACAAATTGCAGTAAACATTTGACAGTAAAGCTGACTGAACAAAATGGTAGACTAAACAAGAGTATATTGTGTGACACACTGCTTGGCCCCCAGTGCCACTAGGAGGAATGAAGAGGTTTTGAAGAGACAAAAAGAGTAGCAAAGAGGATTTTTGTTGTTGTTGTTGTTTAAGACAGAGTTTCTCTGTGTCACCCTGGCTGTCCTGGAACTCCTGTAGACCAGGCTGGCCTCAAACTCATGAAGATCTGCCTGCCTCTGCCTCTGGAACTCATGGACATCTGCCTGCCTCTGCCTCCTAATTGCTGGGATTAAAGACGTGCACCACCACCGCCTTGTTACAAACAGGTTTTTGTTGTTGTTTTAGTTTTTCCTTTTTATTTTTTGTTTCTTATTTTTTGAATGTTTTTAATATGAGTTTGGGGGACCACTGTAGGGGGGATGAAAGGATATGGAGTTACTGGGAGGTGATCTAAATTTGGGTGCATGATGTGAAATTTCCAAAAAAAATCAATAAAGAAATTATATTAAGGGTCTGGCGACATGGCTCAAAGGTTAAAAGCACTGGTTGATCTTCCAGAGTTTCTCAGTTCAGTTCCCAGTCACCACAACCTAGCAACCATCTGATAGCTTACAGCCATTTACAATGATATTTGGTGTCCAATTCTATCATGCAAGCAGAACACTGTATACATACTAAATAAATTTTAAGACAAATATAATACTTTATGTAAAAGAATGCAAGTAGATCCATATCTACCACAATTCCCAATACTCAATTTCAAATAGATCAAGGACCTCAACATAAAACCAACCACCCTGAACCTCATAGAACAGAAAGTGGGAAGTAACCTTAAATTCATTGGCACAGGAGACCACTTACTAAATATAACTGCAGTAGTACAAACACTGAGTAATAATTAATTAACAGAACCTCCTAAAACTGAGAAGCTTCTATAAAGTAAAGGACATGGTCAACAAGACAAAACAACAGTATACAGAATGGGAAAAGATCGTCACCAACTCCGCATCAGACAGAACTCATGGAAACACTGAAGACCATATGGCAGCCCAAGTTGTTTTTCTTTTATAGAGTTTTATTCTGTGAATGTTTTGTTAGAGACCACCAAACTTTGTGTTCGTTGACACTAAATAAGGGAAGATTGCTTCTGGGTACTGAGAAATGAAAGAATAAAGACAGGTCTCACACCTAGGACTCAGAACACACACTTTCCATTTTAGAAACAAAATGGTGTTCAGTGGGGTCAGATAATGTGGGATGAGGTTAACCTGGGGTGTCTTGTGGAGTTACAAAGACAATTCTGCATTTTCTAAATATGACTTCTCTCAATACTGGATAAATAGTAGCTTTCTTCACTATGATTGCTGCAAAGTAATGGTCAGATCCCAGAAACCTGTTGAGTCTCCCTCTGCCATTTCCCACAGTCATTAACCTCATTTCCAGGTTCATGGTCAGGAGGGTCTTCTGAGCTGAGGAATGAGAAACACTGTTTTCTGAGTGCAACTGAGGTTCATGACCTCTTGGTATCAACGAAGATGAAAAGCTACTTTGACATTTATTTCTTTTCTGTCCCTTTTTTGGTCATTAGTTACATCCCAATTTTGTGACTTCTCAGAAGGTTAAGTTGCAGTATTGTTAAACTACAGTCTGCAATGCTGATTTAACCTCTTTCGTAGTAGGCTTTGAGGAATTTCAAGACACTGCAATCCAGGTCACTCATGAGCCACTGTGGACACTTCAAAGATGGTGGAAGAAAAAGAACAGCAGAACAGAAGAAAGTGTTCACTTTTCTTTCTTCATTTCCTTTCCTTTTTCTGTTATTTTCTTTTGTTTTAAATTCTCTATTATATTCCAGTCTAGGCTTGATCTGCTCATTCTCCTGTTTCTATCTCTCAGTGCTGAGATTATCAACATACCCTATCATGCCCAGCTTTCATGCCATATATCTTCAGGGTCCATATTCTTCTATGCTTTGCTTGCAAGTAAGATTACCCAACAGATAGACAAAAGTCCCTATCCCATCCTAAAGCATTTACTTTGACTCTCCAGTTGTAATCTCTTTATTTTGCCAAAAATACTGAAAACTGACAGTTTACCTTTCATTTTATAGGTGCAATAAATTATCAATAAAGGGAATCTTTCTCTTCCTCTTTCTCTCCCATACACACATATGCACACACAGTTAATTTATAAGATAATGGATGAAACTGAAAATGTCTTGCCTTATTTGCATAAAGTAACATTTCAGATCACTTTGTAAGGGAAAATATGACATTTGTGATCACTTTGTAAGAGGAAATATAAAACAGCAACATGAAGTTGTACAATGTTAGGATTTGTAAAAAACAATACAGTAGAATTTCATTATCTTTGTTAAAATGAATTAGTATGTAATTATAATTTAAATTTACATGCTGTAAATACATTTAACTGTCAAATGGTTTTAGTGAAGAATTTTCAACTTAAAGTCTCTGTATTCCTACTTAAAGGAATTCACTAATTTTTTCTTTTATTAAAATTCTCGAGTATCTTTGGCTTCTATTTAGAACTTTATGCATAGAAATGGGCACAATTCACACATGTGCAATGTTATTTGTCTCTTGACTTTCTAGCACTTGTCTAATGTCCTTCAGCTATAGATTGGATACAACGTTCTCTTAGATCTTGATCTTACCAAATTCTAATGTGCTACGGGTCCTTTAACTGTAATGGGAGGAGACAGAGATCAGCTCTGAGTAAACCTTGTGCTAAGGGATTTATGTCTCAAGTATTCACCTTTTCCAGAAGATAAGAAAGCTTTTCCTAACCAGTTAATTGAAACTGTTGAACTGGATTTCCTGGCAAACAAATTTAGATTATTCTTTCACCTTGCCACTTTTCATTGTGAAGTCTGTGAGAACAGTCTCAACTTGTATAACGTGATCAAGTAGCCTTGCTTTGCCATTACGAGTTAGTGAGGGTTTGTAAGAATAAAATATGAGGACTAGGTCTCTGTCAAAGCAAATGACACTCAAATTCCAATCCTCACATCCCTCACTAGTCTTCTAAAGATGTGGAGCAAGACCACATTTTATCACTTCCTCATCATGGATATTAACTGAGCTGGAAGCTAGAATGAAGACGTTTCTTCTCCAAGAGATTCTTGACAGCCAATGGTATCTGGGAAAAAGGTATCACTCCTTCCGTGGTGTGTCCACTGAGAAGGTGCCCTTGTTCCACTAAATATCCTGTCACCCACATTCATGCATGCTGCTTTGGGATGCTTCAGTGGGCTACATACAAGATAAGGAAGAAGGGAGGGCATTTTTTAGGGCTTCAGTGCTGGGAGGTGCAGGAATTGGAGGATGGAAGATAACAGTACGAGGTAAAAACTGTTCTGTTTCAGGCATTTCATATGGCTCAGCTCAAATCCATGTTGGGCTCTAGGGTCCTTCAGTCCCTATTCATTCACATGTACTTGTTATACACCTCAAAGCCCACACTTCTCTCTGACTCCTCCCCCATTATGCTAGCTCCCAGGCTGTTGCAGTTCACAGACTTCAGTCCTCCCAGATACCCGTGCGTGTGTGTGTGTGTGTGTGTGTGTGTGTGTGTGTGTGTGT
>NC_022009.1:71324428-71347484 GCF_000317375.1 Microtus ochrogaster
CCTAAAGGAATCTGAGTGCTTGTGGAGGAGACAGTGCTGGAGTTTCATCAGATTTATAAATTGATTTCAGGTGCTCTCTTTCTTGCCTTGCTGTATCCCAGTATTTCTAGGTCAAGGTCCTCCAGTCTCACACACCCAGCTGAAGTGTACAGCCCTCTGTCTGACTCTCCTGCCCTCTTTTCATATAAGTTATCCTCTTCAGTCCACCAAGAAAGTAGGAGACATTCTAGAAATTAATTTCTAATAAACTACCAAGTCAGATATCTGATCACAAATAAATCTCCTAAGGAGACTTACTTATATTATTGTGTCTTGTTACAGAAGTTTCTTATTATTTATAGTGTAAAGTAATATTGATTTAAAGAGGTATAGTGGGGATTCCTAGGAAGAGTTGGCCAGTGAACAGAATTTCAGAAAATTAGCACTGTATATTTTACTGAGGTAAGGTTTTTCTTGTCTATTTTACTGTATGCTTCAGACAAGGTGGTCCAAAGCATCTGGAAAATGTTCCTGTGTCTGTCTCCCATATATCTGTATGAGTGCTGCTACTACATATATGCTATTGTACAGCAGTAATTTTCCTTAGGTATTGAAGACACTCTCCATCTTGGACTTTGCTCCTGGTAGCCATGGCAACTAGAATAGACCACAGATTGGTTGTCAGGTCCCAGGAAATGGTAATGGAGCCATAGATACGTTTTAGTAGAGTGAAGAGAGGGTTACAGGCCCTCACTGCAGATTTCATTATTACTGCATCTCAAAATTCAAAGTGATCTTGATAGATGCTGGACTACACAGGACCTGGATGATGATATGAAAGTAGAACGCTATGATGCAGACTCCATGAGAACATCATTTATAATATGATGGTATTTGTGGTGCGGAGTCAACCATGTTCCTCTCAAATCTCAAATGTATGCTGTAAACTTGACAGACACATTGCTTCGCCAAGTTGATCTTTGGTATAATTTACTTTGATCTGATCTAGGGTGAATAGGCCTTTTATCATATCTCTCTAGAAAAAGTCAACATGATGTGCTAGTGAAAATGTCTGGCATTAATGGGTTCCAGAGGTCAAAATTGGGTTATGAGGTTTTCATATCTACTGTTTTGTCTGTTGAATCATGTCTCTATAACGAACTGCTATACCCTTAAGCTTTGAAAATGTAAGGACAAACAAACAGCTGTATAACTGCTGTGGAATAATCTGTCTGCACACTGGAATATGTATTACAGCCATTGGTTACCAAAACGTTGACAGGCTGTTAGTCAGAAGAAAGAATAGGCAGGACAGCCAGACACAGATGACTCTGAGAGGGAAAAGGGTAGAGCCAGGAGAGATGCTAACTAGCTGGTGAGCAAGCAAAACATGTAGAAAATGAATTAGCCTGGCGGTGGTGGCGCACGCCTTTAATCCCAGCACTCGGGAGGCAGAGGCAGGCGGATCTCTGTGAGTTCGAGACCAGCCTGGTCTACAAAGGGAGTTCCAGGACAGGCTCCAAAACCACAGAGAAACCCTGTCCCGAAAAAACCAAAAAAAGAAAATGAATTAACACACCATGAGCCACATGACAAAGCATCAATAGAAATATGGGTTAATTTAAATGTAAGAGTTAGCTAGTAACAAGCCTCAGCTATTGCAGGAGAATTTGCAATTAACATCAACCTCTTTATTTTGAGGTTTTTTATTTGTGAGCGGCTGTCAGAATGTGAAAACCCTGCCTATATATAACTTTTGAATTTATTTTGAAGCTACGCAGAATATATTGTAAAAGACCGAAATTCCATTATATCCATTCAGTACCCTGACATGGCACAATTCTTTCAGATTTAGGAACTAGAAAGCCCTTGATTTCCCCAAGAAAAATTATGTTCGATATTCTCTGTATATTGTACATAATTCTGTGAACAAAACAATCCATGTCAACAATAGGGTCAGAGTTGAGCCAAAGTTCAAGCTTTGGTCTGGATCTCCTCTCCTTGATGCATAGAGCAGGCCTCAGGTGATCGACTGTGTGGGACAATGTGATAGCAATGTTGAGTCCATTACTTTGAGGATTCCAGTTGATGTTTTCTTGATATGATTTTAATACTCCCAAGAACTTCCACAGTTTCAGCTCACTCCAGAAGACTTATAAAGTACCTCCATTTCTATTCCCAACAATAAGTTATTTACCAATCTGTGTTGGATGAATGGTGCCTGTCAGATGGAACAGCTTCTGGGTCTAGCCAGGGACAATACTCATCCTTTGGACGCCACAATGAAGTTACTTGTAAAATGGAGTCCATTGGAGCATGTACAACCTGAAAAGATTTTACACAACACGGAAAGCTGATCTCAACAGCTTTCGCATGTGTATATTTGTTTCTCTTTAGATATGCTTCTGCATTGATTCCTTTGTGTTTTATCAGCCATTTTCATCTCCGGGGTGGATGTAGCATACATATGCTTTGAAAGTAAGATCATACTTAGCACTTGGTGCTGTGGTAAATCCAACAGCCAGTAGTCTTTAAGTTACCTGCCCGCTTGGGTGTGGCTTATATACTATAGATGCCGATGTAAAGTGCACGTTCCCTCTCTCTTTCAGGTGCTGGATTCGGTTCCTGTTCCCCGTTTATGCAAAGGACTGTGATCTGTGAGTCTACCCCTAAATAAATAACCCTTTATTTTACTCAATTCTGACCTAGTGTGGGATTTTTTTTTTTTTTGCATCCATTTTCAACTTGGTATGTGGGCAAGCTGTTCAAAAAAGCAGTGCCGGGGCCACACATGAGCACTGTGTGACTCTCACTTGCCTCCCTTCCCCTGGGATGAACAGTGTAAAGTCTCCTTGGCATGTGTGATTAAAGAGAGTATGCAAAAACCCACCAGAATATGGGGCTGTGTAGGACCAAGCATAGAAAATTCCTAAGTACTGTTTGATGAAAGAAAAGGATAGTTGAAAAACACAATAGATTCAAATATAAGAGGCTATGGCTTGCTCAAGAAGACCCAGGTAAAATGACCAAAAGTGGAAAGGGATTTTTCTTTGGAGCATCAGAATGAGAATTTTCTCTCTTAGCTGTTTTAAGCAATGCTTGGACATTCTTTCTGAACACCTTGGTCAAGACAGACTAAGAAGAAACTCAGGATTTGCTAGAACCAAATAAAACTTGCTTGTACTCCTATGCAGGAAAAAATTATAGACATAGCTAGTTGTAGGTGAAGGACCTGAATAGTAGCCCTTGCTTACTCAAGTACAGTGATATCTGGATGACCCCTGATCTGATGATCAAAAGGCCATTGGTAATAATTACTTGTCATCAGTTTGAGATCTAACATGATGTTCATGACTATTCATCAATAAGACAAGTTTGAACAGGAAAGCCAAGGTTAAGATTGATGTCCAATCAGGTGAGAAAGGGCTATAAGTCCCCAAGGCAACCAAGGAAAATTCCTATTTCTGTAGAAGTCAATACAGAAAAAAAAGATCAAAGTCTTCAAAGACAGAGTTTGTGAAGTCAGACCCAGAGATTAAATCTATTGGTACAAGTAACCTTGGTCATAGGAAAGACTTATTTCTTATATACTTTTTATTTTTTAACACTTATTAGGTTTATAGGAAAACTGCAAAGAAAATATAAAATTAAAATATAAAAACTTGTCATATCTACCCTCATCACTCTTTCTTTTATTAGTAACATTAATCTTTTATGAACATGAAACAATTAAACAAACAATAAACAAATATTTGCATAACTTTTGCTTGTTTTGAAAGAGGGTCCCACTATGTATCCAAGGCTGGCTTAATATTCACCATGTAGCCCAAGTCAGTTTTGAACTTGTAATCCTTAGGCCTCCATTTCATTTCTAAATAATATTCCATTGTAAGGATGACCATGGTTTTTCTTTTTGTCTGTTGAAAACAACTTGGTGGTTTCTAACTTTTGGCAATTACACAAAAGCTGATTTAAACAATATATGTGCCTTTTATGTAAATGTAATTTTTCATCTTATCTGAGTAGTAGAAAATAGGATGGCTTGGCTTTGTGTTACAGTTATGTTCAATGTTGTGAAAATTGTCAGCTATCTTTTAATGTGAAAACACAAATTTGCATTCCTGCCAACAATGAATGAATTCCTACCATTTTAAATTCTCATCAGCATTTGATGTTTGCAGTCATTGCTCTTTGGTCATTTTAGTAGGTGTACAGTGGTCATTTTTGCTGTAGTGTGTAATTCTCTAATAGTGTATGATGCTTAAACACATTTTTCTAAGTTGAGAGATATGTATATATTTCATCAGATGAAGTGTTCGTTCTGATGTTTTCTTTCTGTTTTAGTTCATTTTCTAATAGTTGAGTATTTTCTTTTGATCATTTTCAAAAGTGAAATGACATTAGTTGTATATTTCTGCAGCTCATTTCTGAGTTTCCCACGATACTTAGTAGCTTCATCTGCTAAGACTTTCACTAGTATGGCCCTGTCTTTTTTATTATAAATTTATACTAAGTGGCAAAGGTGGCTATTACCAGTCTCTGAGTCTCTCCTCAAGTATAATGTAGACAACTCTGAGTCTTTGTCTTTTCATAAAGTTTAAGTTTGATGTTGCTACCTAAAAATAACTTTCTAGAATTTTGTTAAACATTTGCTTTCGTTGAATCTAATATATCTTTTCATCCATGAGCATGATCAATTACTTGGCACTTTAAAAATAAAATTTGGAGCTTTTCCTTATATCAACATTAGGTACATACTGAAAAAATTAAACCTTTGAACATTAGCTTTGAAAATGATATTGTAAATATTTTTTTTTTGCTTTTTATTTAAATTCTAAACATTTGCTGATGGTACATAGGAAAGAAATTTGGTTTTCCAGTTTTGGTATTGTATCTTGTAACCTTGGTACAATGGCTTATTAGTTTATGATCCTGTTCATTCCCTTTCAGTTTTCTCCATAGATAGCCACATAACAAAGAATTAACATTTTATTCCTTGGCTTAGCATGTCTGCTGTTTTCTTTCCTAGGATGCTAGGTAGGCTCTTCAATGTGATAGTGAAAGGCCTGGTGAGAAGAAAAATCCTTGTCTTCATCCCACTCTTTGCTAAATCATCTAATTTCTCACAACTCAGTTTAATGTTGTCTTATATCTTCTATATGTTTATTCATGTTGAGATATCTTTTGAAACTCCAAATTTTTCTGAAATCATTAATTTTGTATATTTGATTTTTGCCTGTTTTTTTTAACATGTAACTTTTTTTATCAATTTAATATGGTAGTTTTTCTGTTAAACAATTGACATGTTAAAATAGATTTTTTAAATAGTGAACTAGCTTTGTGCTTCTCTAGTAAATCTTATTTGATTGCAGTATATCCTTATTTTTATTCATTTTGATGTTTGATGCAACATTACCTTGAGAATATTAGTATATATGTCTGGGGTAAATAGTAGATTATAGTTTTCCTTTCTAATAATGTATTTTCTGTGTTTTTACTCAAGTGATGAAATAAAAGCATTCCTACCCTCACTTTATGAAAAAATTATACAGAATTGCTCTTGTTCTTTCCCCAATTTTCTGATGGTTATGCTCCATTCTGAGCCTGTGGAGCTGAGAGAGGTGAAGCAAAGACAAGAATGGTACTTGCATGTGAAGCCTATTCACAGTGGAGTGTAGGTGTGGAGATTAGCTTCTCTGGTAGCTCCGACCTTCTGTGTTGGTGCTCGCACAGCGCAGGCTTGTTAGTTACGGTGGTCCATGCCAGAAGCTCATTCTAAGGAGCCTAACTAGCGCATTTATAGTTTAAATCAGAGAAAACCCCGAAACAATTATTGCAGCTATTAGCTAAAGAAGTCTTATCCACTTCCATACTAGGTAATGAAATATTGACTATACATTGATTTTGTAAGCTCTGGTTGCAAACGCAAGGTACAACATTATCAGCAAACTGTCTTACCAAAAAGAACACACTGTGTTCAATAATGTCTGAAAAGAGAATAAAATGGGTTACCTTAAAATTCATTTGAATATCACTATAAAAATAGCTATTGTTTTAGAATACGGAAACCCAGACCTCACGGTGTTTCATTTCTGGAGCTGAAGAAAGAGGGTGGTACTCTTATAGAACCATTTAAGAGAATCAAATGAGATAATTTAGTTTATTAATATTTAATACTTTCCATTGAGCACAAAACAAAACAAACATAACTCTTGTCTCCACAAATGCTGTATTTCTGAAAAATTATGTAATTATAAGTATCATTTGAAAATAAATGCTGGTAATATAACTGATTTAAAGTGGGTTCCAACACAGAGCCAATGAATGGGGGTAGGGAATGGCGACTCAGTTAACCTTTGCTTCAAAGGGGCAGAGAATAAATATTTCCAGTGGTGTAATTTCTATTTTAACTATTCTACATTAAGGCATAAAAATATCCTACGAAATGTATGTGTGTGTGGGCTTGTGTGTGTGCGTGCGTGCGTGGGTGTGTAAAATTTAAAAGCAGAGGCACTTGTAAAGTGGCTCATTCCTATAATTTTACCATGGGAGGTTGAGGCAGGGTTTTTTTTTTTTTATTTCAAGGCCAGACCAGAGTATATGGTAAAGCCTCATCTTTACCATGTTGTACTTTGCCAATTACTGTTCTTAGTCTCAAAGGAAAATGAAAGAATGCTGTGGAAACAATTTTCAGGTTGTAAACCTCTGTCCAAAGGCATCCACTGTGATGAAGATTGATATAGTCTGTAACTTGATGCTAACATGTGCATAATAATCCATAATTATAAGCCAATTTGTTGTCAGAGGAATCAATGCAAGGTGATCTTAACAGTTCAGTTAGGGGTTAGAAACCACACAATTTTTTTTCTTAGGAGAGAAAAAAGAGGGAATGAACCTTTCCATTTTAAAAAATGTATATTTTAAAGGATTTTACCTTCCCAAGAATTCAGAACATTTTAAATATACTTTGTTACCTCTCCTTGATGAACTTGGGGATTTAATCTAATTCTCAACTTAGTGTGAGAACCCGCTATCCTTTTTCCTTCCCATCTTCTATTAATTGCACTTAAACCCTAAGCCTTCCTGATGCTCAGTCAGGAGGCAGGAGCTAGGAAAGCTGAGCCAGCTGCACCTCCACTTGCCAAGTCTGTCTGCTCTCACAGCTTTTTTCTCTTCCTCTTTCTCGCTCTGTAGTTTAAACCCCTTCAAGTCTGCCTCTCTTTGAAAATGAATTTCCATTTTTTTTTTCAAAGTTCAGCAAGTAGGTCTTTGTCTCTCACTTTTGGAGCCAAAAGCTTTTAGCTGCTGGAAGAAACATTACATTTTACCACCACAAAACTTACCAGCTGCAGGTTTTTGAACTTGGGGGATTTGCCCATTAGAGTGGTCTCTACGGTAATTGGTTCTCCAACCCTCTCTTCTCAATCTGGCTGCTTGAACTACAAATCTGTTTGTTTTAACAGCTTAGACATCTTGACAACAATTTTCTGTAACATATGCAGAGTAGCTATGCAAAATGTTGCTAACTGATTTACTCTATAGCTGAAATTGTTGGTACACAAATGGTCCCAACCGGAGCTGTGCATGTGCTTTAATAATTTATAATCAGTTAACATTATTTGTTTTTTTTCTCTCTTTCGATGCAGCTCATTTGAAAGTATGATCAGGGCCACTGCTCCAAAACAATAAAGGCTTTGCAGGGAATTCACATGTGAACAGGAACGAAAACTTTCTCTGCCATATTAATTATCATTGCGTAGGATTCAATATTCAACAAATCTTTATACCTAGTTCTTAAAAAGCTAATTGCAAAAGTAGTATCATTCTAATTCCTTTGAAACATCCTCCTTTTGCCTGTATGTGTCTTTGGCTTTTACACTACATCTACTTCCATACTTAATTTTTAATATTGAATATCTCTTAACTATCCTAGAATAATTGAAAAAAAAAACTAACCCATTTTACGTCTATATCTTTGAAGTTTTCTTAGCCAGATCTACTAAATTCTTTTTTTTTTCCTTTGGTTTTTTTGAGACAGGGTTTCTCTGTGGTTTTGGAGCCTGTCCTGGAATGGAACTAGCTCTTGTAGACCAGGCTGGTTTCGAACTCACAGAGATCCGCCTGCCTCTGCCTCCCGAGTGCTGGGATTAAAGGTGTGCGCCACCACCGCCCGGCTTACTAAATTCTTTTCAATATTGCTTTAGAATGCTATTCCTAGCAGAAAGGCAGTGCAACTTTATAACCCATACTGTAGACCGTGGCACCAAAAATCTGCAGGAGAAGTTTAATGCCTGTGCTCATATTGGTAGCTGATTGTAATCGCTTGGTGGGTAGAAACTAGGCTATTCAATTTTCTGTGTGCAGATAGCAACAAGTTCAGAGATTCACTAAAAACATATACTTTGCAGAATGATAAGTAGTTTGTGCAACAAATTCCTAACAGAGCAAAAAAAATTATCAATTTCATAACATCTTAAATTCAGAGAGAAGAAAGTAATCGAAGAAGTTTGTGTAGTTGTCTTGGTCCTGAGGCAAAGCAAGTCTTCTTGCCTGTGCAGATTATAAATAATCATGAGATGTCACCTTGGGATATGCACCATTCTGAGAGCAAAATGAGAAATTATGTGCACAGACTACATCTACTACTTTAGAATAGAAATCCTGTACTTGATTACTGGAAAGTGGACTTGAAAGGCTGAGAGTTTGTTCCAGCTACTGAGCTGCATTCGAGTAAAGGTAACTCCTGAGATGGGGAAGATGTGACAGCAACTGCCTGGCATGTGCAGGGCCATGGGTGAGTGTCACACTCCCACACACATACAGTGTTACTTGGAACAAGGTCCTGTGTCCTATCTATAGATAGGAGAAGTTTTGCAATAACAACCATGTGGCTGGGGGCATTAGCCAGTACCGTATGGCAAAAACGTTCCAAATAAATATGATCAGAAAATACCCAAGCACCACAACTATCAGGTGTGAATGAAGAAATGAGATAGACTCTTATCAAATGATATATGGTAGTGGGGAAAGGGCCATTTTGCAAAGTTTAAAAACCCAATCCAGTTGATCAGTCCCTGCAGCACATGTGGATGAAGGAAAACAACACCATAAATGGTCTTCTGATGTTCACTTTAGTGCTGTAGCATTCACATGTGTGCATGCACTCACACAAACATACACACACAAATAAATACAATTTTAAAGGTGTTCCAGTATTTGTATGGCTGCATGCAATACTAAACCTTGGCTAATACTTCAAGCTATATTTACCATTGAGTTAAAAACAGATTATAGCCATTCATGTGAGACCTAAATAAAATTTATAAAATAAAACCTAGAAGCAAATCTTTGTGACCTTGCATTGAGAAAATATTCTGTAGCACATAAAATAAATGAAAAATAGGTAGAATGAACTTTATCAAAAGTAAGGATTTTTGCTTTCAAAAGACACTTTGAAAAAAATGAAAGAATTCTTACACTGGAAAAATATTTCCAAATGGGATACCGAGAAAAGAACTTACATAAGTGAAAAGCACTCCCGCATATCTTCAGACAACTGTATAAAACGAGCAAGCAACAAACTTAGGGAGATCAAATGAATAGAGCAAAGGAAGTAAGGGAAATGGAAAGAGACACAGACACTGCTCAGAGTCGCTGCTCATCCCTGCTCACTGAAATGCCCCTGTGACTTTCGCAAAACTCAATTCGATAAGCACGGAAAAGGGGATATATATTCATATACGCTGCGTGGTCTGGATTACACGTTTGTTCCTGGCATTTGTGAGGCAGAAGCAGAGAATGTCTGAGAGTTTGAACCTAGCCTGATCTACATAGAAATTCAAGGTCAGCAGATCTACATAGGAAGAGCCTGTCTCATTTTTTAAAAATAAATAAACGAGTTTAAATAGAGTTACTGTACACAGGGAATAATGCTTCTCTGAGAAACCATGGAACACCAAATAAAACAAACTCAGTATCAACCAGATATGGGATATAACTTCTCAAGCTGTTAGTCAAGGGTATCCCAGAGACCCTCAAAAATAGTATAGTTATTTTCACTAGAGCTTAAAGGTACATTCCTATTACTGAAGAGAATACTCACAATTGATACAAGACTTTTGAGAAATCAAGTACCAGTCAGGAAGTTCCTTCCCCACTGGCTAGCTTTCATAGTACTGTAGGCACTAAAATTCACCAACAGTCTTATCCTAACTCTGATATTTGTGAGCTACAATAATGAGTAGGATGGTAAGATATGCCCACAGTGCCATAATGGCATGGATGCTAAGGGGATATATCTGCTATTTTTCTATTTGTATAATAAAAATATGACCAAATCATCTTACAAAGAACAAAAAGCAAAAATGAGTTTATGTTGGCTTAAGACTCCAGAGAGTAAGATTCATAATGGCGGGGACAGAATGATAATAGGCAGCAGGCATCGCTTGAGGAGCAGGAACCTGAGAGCTCACATCTTGAACCAAAAGCATGAACAGAGAGAGAAAATGGTAAGTGACTCAAGGTTTTTCAATCTCAAAGCCTGCCTCCAATGACATTATTTTTCCAGCATACCCACACTTGCTAAACCTCCACAAAACAGTGCCACCACCTAGGGACTGGTTGTTCAAATGCCTGAGACTATGTGGGGCATTTATCATTCAAGCCACTATTGGGAGCAAGCTACCAGTTCCTGATTGGATTTAAGGCCCACCCTATAAAAGTAAACATAAGCATGGTTCTGAAAAACTTGCCAAGAGCCCGTGGCTAGAGAGTTCACAAATCCCAGAGGAAAATTTAATACTCTCATTCTTTTCAATGGACATGACAACAAAGTAACCTGTCAGTTCTCATCTCTCTACACAGAAATTGGTGTGACTCTCAGACTGCATCAGAGAAGAGTCCCTGTGCAGTGGATGGTGATTAAGACAGAAACTCACAGTGGTGAGAGTTCAGAGAGTATCAGCGGACTGCTCAGCCACAAACGGGCATCTGTGCCATTCTCCACCTTTCCCCAAGGCTCAGCCATCATCATGAAAAAGAGGGATAGAGAGATTGTGAGAGGAAGAGGTCGGTTAGGGTCTCCTATACCTGACAGGAGCCCTGCATTCATGAGCTCAGCAGCTGTGGTTGTTTACAGAAGATCCGTAAAAGGCGACATCAGTTAATATCTGAGCACAGCTGGGAAATTAATCACAGGTTCCCACTTTAACCGAGGATGTATCGATAGCTTACCATTCCCCAGAGCACAAATTGGACTCAGTGGATTAATCAAAAAGTAACAGAGTACATAAAGTTGAGGGTGGTGAGGACAGATTTAGGGGGATGAGTGGAGAATGAATATTATCAAAGTATATTATATGAAATTTGTAAAGAATTAATAATAAAATATAAAAATGCTCAATTTAAATATATTACCTAGGCTAGTGAGATGTCTCTACAGGCAAGGGCACGCTCCACTGAGGTCTGACATCCTGAGTTTGGTTTTCATGTCTCACAGTGGAATGAGAGAATTGACTCATAGAAAGTGGACTTTCCCTCCACGCATTGTGGAATGTGGGCGCCTGCACTCACACATATCATGTACACACACACACACACACACGTAATAAATACATATAATTTTAAAAATTAAATATAGATATTATGATCTGCTATTGGACTTTATTTCTTCATCTGTCTTACTGATGTTAATATTATTTTCTCTTAACTACTGTGGTTTCATTTTAGCAGAGTAAATACAAATTCTTTCACTTGATCCCTTTTAATAGTTGTTTTTGGTCATTTTTGCATCCCTGTCTTCTAAATTTCAGGATACTTTCCTAACTATCTCAGAAAAAGACTGTTAGGTCTATTGATGAAATAGGAGAAATTGAAGTCTGTGTGGGACCTACATATTTACTTCCAGCTACTTGAAGACTGAGGTAGGGCAAGCATATGAAGTCAGGGTTTTGATGACAATGCAAAAGAACAAAAACAAGAAATGGAAATAAAATTTTATTAAATAGAGGAAGATTATCAGCTTAGTAATGTGGGTTTTCTAGTAACTTGTGTGGTTACTTTCAATTTGTGAAACTTTTCTTATTTTTTTCATCAGTGTTTAGCCATTATTACTGTACAGGGCTGACAAATCCTTCATTAATTTTTTTCTTGGATAGCAAGTATTTTGAGCTATTGTGAATAATGTTCAACACATTGAAGTTTCTAATTTGATATTGATTTTCATGTACAGGACTTACATTCTGAGGTCTTCCTAAAACCTATTGTTAATCCTTGGTATTTTTTGTAAATTCAGCACACAGATAAAAAATATCTAACAGAAAAGACAGCTATATTCTAGTGATCTGGAGGGAATCAACAAGATACATAAAGTATTGAACCTCATGGAAAATGAATAGAAAAGTTATATTGATGTATAATATATAAAGATATATAATGACTCAATTTTAAACTTCTCAGAAGAAAATTTCAGGTTGAGAGAGCTTTATTAATAAATTATACCAAATATCCAAGACTAATTATTAATAGAACTTTTAAACATAAGAAAAACATTGTCTCATTCAGTGTTTTAATTTAGCATTCCTATAATACCAAGTCAGATCTGCACTTCAGTGAAAAAAAATATAGACAATAATTTTTATAGGAGGATAGAAGAAAAATCTCCCAACAAACTACTAGCAAACTGAGTTCAGCAAGAGTATAGAAAGATAGACTTACCATACCCAAATGGAATTTATCTCAGGAAGGCAAAGGTTGCTTAATTCCTGGAAATTCATCAATGTAGTTCACCTTATTAATTTACAAAGGTCAAAACCACATATTTTAATAAAAGCAGAAAATACTTTTCAATGATAAAATGCTTCACAAAATATGAGTAAAAGAAACATTTTAACCCAAAAGAGAGCATATATGAAAACCTAATATTGAATAACAGTCTTAACCCATAACTAACAGTATAGTTTACAGCATGAAAGACTGGATGGCGACAGCCAATAACCAGATGATAGGTCGCTTGTTTATACTAACTCTATTCAAATTTGTACACTAAATGCTGGATTTGGTGAGATAAAATTGTAGTCAGAGCTTCTCAAAAGAAATGCTGGGACATGAAGATTGCTTGAGCAAAGGAAATTATAGTAGTCTGGGAAATACCACAAGACTCCAAACAAAGAGAATTCTTGTTCAGTGTGAATTGATACAACATTTATTTACTCATTCATCAACTAACTGATGGAACATAGGCTTGTTCATAATTCTTGAGCATTACTTTTTGCCTAGCACTTTGGAAAACTTTTTAATTTTCTTGGGTTTTAGTAAACAGTTGAATTGTTGGATAGAATAGAAAATAAGTTTTTAATTTTTACAGATACTAGCATTATTTTTATGTTTTATCAATACCAAGCATTGCTTTTTCAAGTACTTACACCTTTAAAATAAATAGGGTTTCTGTTCATTCTACATGTTTGACAAGACTGTTAGTATCTGTATTAGTTAGAGTTCTCTAGAGGAACAGAATTTATAGAATGAATCTATGTATTATATTTGTACATAAATATGTTTATCTATTTTAAGGGACTTTATTAGAATGACGTATAAGCTACAGTACAGCTAATCCAACAATGGCTGGCTGTGAATGGGAAGCTTAAGAATTCAGTAGTTCCTCAATCTACATGACTGTATGTCTCAGCTACAGGGCTTGCTGGAATCCCAAAGAGTAGAAAATGGCTTTAATGCCAGTGAAGGAATGAACTTTCTGGCAAGACCAGGGCAATCAGGCAAAGTATAAGCTTCTTTCTTCCGTGTCCTTTCATAGGCTTCCAGAAGTGGCTGTTGACTATATTAAACGTGTGTCTTCCTACCTCAAGATCCGAGCTAAAAACGAGTGTCTGTGTACTTCAAAAATCTGGATTAGAAGCGGATCCACCTACTCCAAATCAAACTAAAATACCTCTCAGGTGTGCTCTCCATTTTTGGATTTTAATTAATTCAATATAAAGTCAAATTGACAACCAAGAACAGCCATCACAATAATTTTTAAAGTATGACTATATTAATGGAGTCTTAGTATGTTTTTGTTCACATTTTATTAATGGCCAATGGTACTGAGAATTCACCCATGAAATTGTTGGCCATCTGAGTATTCTGTTTGGACAATTGTCTCTTTCAGATCCTTAGTCTATTTTTAATCTGTGATATACACACATACATACATACATACATCATTCCCACATGCACACGCACACACACACACACACACACACACACACACTGCAATCTAGTTGGGAAGCTCTTTATGTAGCATAAGGTAGTGTCACATTGTAGATAAAGGTTCTTAACTGTGTATATAATTTGCAAATATTTTCTTTGCAGATCTATCCCAATTTAGGGAATGAAATATTTGTTTTCTTTGAGTGTTGAGCATTGAACAAACACAATTTGAATCAAGGGACAGTATACATTTGGTAGGTGAAGAATACATTATTTTTAAATGCAGTAGAAAATCATTATAAGACTCATCGTTAATGTGTTTCTAAAGATTAAACAGAGAAGGGTAGGCTCTTAGAAAAGGTTCTGTGGCTAAAGCACTTGCTGTACAAGCCTAAGAACCAGAGTTTGAATGACCAGAATCTACACAATGTTGGGTGGGCATGGTGGCTCACCTTTGATTCTAGGACTGGAAAGGTGGGGAGAGAGGGATCCCAGGATAAACAGTGGAGGTGAACTCTTGTCTCATTTGAAAGAAACTGTCTCAATATACAACTGATTAAGAAAGATATTCAATGTCAACTTAGGGCTTTCACATGTACACCCCATACATTCAAACATGAATACACATGAACACATGAGGAAACAAGACAGAGTGGCCCAAGGTCAAATCCAGATACAATTAAAATATATAAGAATATATTAGAAAATAATTATTTCTATAAGTTTACCCAAATTAAATACTTAAAATATAAGGAAAAAGTGTGCTTTATTTAATATTGAATTTATTACCTTCTGATTCACTATATAAAGGTGTGTTTATACTGTGCTAAATTATTGTGGAAAACTAAGATGTAAGGGCTGACCGAAAAGTACCAATAAAACTGACTTGGCTACTGACTTGTGTAAAGAATCCTTTAGAGGGCCAGGTGGCCAAATGACCACCTATTTTGCAGGCTGAAGAATGGAATTAAATTAATAAACAATGTTGTTGCTTCTATTTTATTTTCTTTGGCATCTTGAGAGAAGAAAGGAAAAAACGACAAATTTACAAACATACAAATTAATGCCACTGTCATAACTAGAAAATCTCTAAATATGAAGAATACTTTAAAAATAAGAAGAAAGTATACTGAATGTGAATCCCTCAAAACAAATAGTTGCTAATACACAATGCACACTAATCAGTATGTCCCATGCCATGAGGTTACTGTCACAAATTACGTGTATACATAACCTCAAATTTGATGATCTTCTGTCACCGTGATGGAGTGTGCTGAAAGTCGCATTCACGTGTCTCCTGTGTGGGAGCCCTGTTTGGCAATTTAGGTAATTTTCTCCCTCCTGAAAATCCAAGTACAGAAGTACCTGAGCCATTTCTCCTCCTCTTCTCTGCCCTCTTAACTCTGCTGCCTGGCACACACATCCTGCTGTGCATGTAGCTCAGTAGCTTTGCTTACAAATGTTCCTTTCAGTACCAGCCTGTCAGCAACTGTGCAAAAACATAGAAAAAGAAAAGAAGTAATGACAAAAATCTAAAGAACATTCCCAGCCAAAGAAACACTCGTTTTCCTAAAATCGTGGTAGAAAGATGATGATGTCCAGGTACAAACTATTCTGAAGGGTGTTTCTTTTCCTTTTTAAATATTTGCACTATTGATGCTTTAAGGTATTTTTTTACTTGGACAGCAATGTTCAAAAACATAATGGTTCCCCATAAAAAGTCAGAATTCTGGCATGTGTTTTAAAAATAGAAAGTGTCAGAATCAGAAACCTGAGTTTGAGGAGCCCCGTCATCTGGTTGTGTCATGGCTGTTCCTCAACCAGAGCATAAGCTCCCTAGCTGACTGCTGAGCCATCTTTTCTACTTACTTCTATTACGTTATCTAACTCTATAAGTATTTGGGCTTCCATCCATTTTTTAGAAACAAATGAACTGCTTTTCTTGGTTTTATAGCCATCAATTCTATCGGTGTTCAATTAAGATAAGTCACTGGCCCAGAAGCGGTCTGGTTTGGGAAAGCAAAAGGAAGTTTTTAATATTGTTTTCCCAGCTAATATAGAACCACTGAGTAAATTACTGCCATGCTTAAATATCTATAAGACCCCTTTCAGACAAGACTGTAGAAAATTCATTCTTGTTTCAATATGGATTATTGCAATAGAGCTTCCATTAACCCTATGAACAAAATGAGAAAAGCAACGTGTACTTTTGTCATTTTTGAGCAGGATGACAACAGAAGTGAAAAGAGGTGTGTAAGCACCAGCAGAGTGTAATGAAATCTGAAATTACTAAGCTCACAAAGGCCAAAGGTATGCATGAGAGCCTGGAGCTACAACCAAAACTTCTCGTATTCATGGTGTCTACAGGTTCCAGAGTTCCAGTTCCCTTAAGAATTCATTTTTTTTTTACAAAAGTATGAGACAGTCTGCAATAGCTTTCAGAGTGTACATATCCTAGTAGAGAACAATGACTCTAAGAGGAATGTAAATCCAAAGACAGAATCCAAACCTGCCTTTGAGAATAAGACAATCTAACAGAATAGATATCATAACAGTGAAAAGTCTCTGTTTAGTGCACAGCTTTCATAATGAAGAGAAGGTTGTGATCCCAGGAAAATCTTGAAAGGCATCAGACTGAAGGACACTTAGTTCTCCTTATACACTATATATTAATGATTACAACCTCCATACTCTCAATGTTCTGATCTGAACTGGGGTGAGCTTTATGAGGTAGAAAAATATGCCGAAAACTAAAAGAAGGCAAGGAAAATAAAACACAGGCAGACTTCATCGAGCACCAGTGCAGCTGAAGACAACTGACCTTTGCTCCTAGAAGCCCAAGCATGCATGGCTGTGGGCATGAGCGCACATAATGCATTTGAATGAGAACACAGGTATTGGAGGAAGATCACCTCAGAATACCACACTAGCAAAGCCCTATCCAGGGTCAGGAAAGTGGGTTTGAAAGAGCTCTCCCGTTTACATTCCAAAATAGATCTATCACTTGCATTTCTTTTTCATTTGATTCCCAGGCTTCAAAATATTCAATAGGTGAATCAATGCAGTGATTGTCAAAGGTTTTCACAGGAACATAAAGTTTAAAATTATATGAACAACTAAGGTAAAAACAACAAGAAGAACAAAAAACGGTATATAGCCAGAAGCAAAAGCATACAAACAAAGAAGTCTAAACTATCATAGTAATGTTGACTTGGCTGAACCACCCAATGACCTGTTGACTGTTCATTTATATGACCGCAGATGAAAGATCAATACTTAATTCGATTTCTAAAGTAAATAATTCAGTTAGAAAGCTACTAAACTTCAAGGATTAAATATCAGTGATTTAGAGTTGTTGGGTACTGAAACAAGGTATATGTTCACAAAATTTCCTTTAGAAATGGTATAAATCTGAAAACGAGTCACAGCTAAGAAAAATATGAATGAAGACACCAGGCGATATTTCCCAGCATAGCCTCTGAATTTAATGAATTAACCTGTCTCCGAGACAGAGGAAAGCGGAGGGAGGATCGTGAGACTCAAGAAGCCAATGAAACTTAAAGAGCCCAGGAAGTTAATGAAATGTCAGACATCTAGAAAGATCCCTCCCCGAGGTTATAAAAGAAGTAAATTATGCCTTTAATCCTAGCATTCTGGAGATTAGTGTATTAGGACCAGAAATTCAAGCAAAATATTGATGAGATTGTGAGTTTGAGGTGAGCCTTGAAAATGTGGGGCCCTGTCTCAAAATACAAACAAAGCAACAAGTTCTAGGAGGAAGAGATTCAATGGGTGAAGCTTTCTGACAGTTGTGAACAGTGGTCACAAGTATCACCCTTCCTAAGGTAGGCTAACCAGTTAGAAACTGCCTTTGTAAGTAACTCATGCTCCTGTAAGTAACTTCAACACATTCACCATTCACTAAGCTAAATGTGATTGGAATCAATTTTTGGGCCACCATGAGTGCCCAATTAGGGATGAATAAACCAAATCTCCCCAGGAAGAAGCACACAGCAGACAATATCTACAACAATTACTGATGAAGTTATTAAATATGTCAAAGACTGGCTAGCAAAAAAGAATGAAACCTTGAAAGTCCTAGTGTGTGTAGTCACATGATAAGGCGTGGGAGGACATTAGAATTTATCTGTTGTAATGTAGGAATTTTTAGTTTATCTGAAAATTAAACATTATAAATATTGGTTATTACTGATAAAATAAATAACAATAGATACATTACTCTAGATTGATAATTCTTTCTCTCCCTCCTTCACTCCCACACTCCAGAAGAGGGTCTCATTATGTAGACTGGGATATTCTTGTACTTCCTGTGTAAACCAGTACAGCTTCAAATGCAGAACTTTCCTGTATGTGCCTCCCCAGTGCTGGGATTAAAGGTATATACCACTGCTCCCAGCCCACACTTTATTTTTATCAACATGTTAGAAATCAGTTGTTTTAACTGAACTATCTTGGGGTAAAGTATAAACTTCAAAGCATGTGATACTCATTGTGTTTGAACCTGCTAGGACATTTCATCTCTAACTCTCTTTTTGAACTGTTGTAGACACTGTAGAAAACATCCTCCTGCATAATTTTGTTCTTTGTCAATATTAAACTTTCAGCTTGTTAAAATATATTCTATATTGTATATATGTGTACACATGTGTGTATTAAACAAAAATTGACATTTTTAATTCAAACACATTCTTCCGTTTTTTATAAATATTCACCTATTTCAAGATTCATGGAAAGAAAAAAAACTAAATAAAATTCCAAAACGATTAAAGGGTTCTGTTCCAGTTTCCTTTGTAAAACAGTAAAATCATAGCCACCACTGTATAGCTCTACTAGTAATAGCTTCTATACAAATAACAAATCCAACTCTCTGGAGTGATGCAGACAGAATGACTTCTTGAGAGGATAGGATGGAAGCCATGCTGTATGTAGTTATTCTGGCTGGTCAGTTCAAGGTCACTGAAGACCTCTAACAATGCTCTGAGAGTCAAGAAAGAGAGGTTATGCACAAGTTTTATATGGGCAACTTCTGTAAGTGATTCCATGCCTAATTGCCACTGATCACACAAGAAATTAAAGAAACTTGGATTTGAAGTACTTGGAACTATAGCAACAAACAAGAATAAAATTTTAAGGTGAAAGGTCATTCATCTGTGCTATCCTTATCAGAGCTATTTTGATGTAGGCTTTTCAAAATGTGTTAGCATAAAGGTAGTGGCTTATTTGCTAACACTTATCAGTGTTTATATCCTGAATAGCGGAGATTGGCTGATATTTGGAAAAGCAATTGAGAAATATCAAAAGCTATTTTTGATGGGAAAATTATGTTTAATGCACTCGTTAAAACATTAACGTGATTATCAGGGTCATTATTAACATTTTAAATGTTATCTCTCAAATCTATTATACAACTATGACCATGGTCAATAGTAGCATGAGTACTTTTGCAAAATGTGGATTTTTGAATAAGTGTTCTCCCTACAAAGTAATAAATGGGAAATAATGGAAATGTTAAGCTAAACGTAATCATTCTACAATGAACATATACTTCAAAATAGCATGTTATGTGTGGAAACTGCATAGTTCTATGTCATTTCAAAAAGCAAACAATGTCATCTGATTAAACTTCAGCACAAAATAAATCTCAAAATAGGTTTATTCCAACACCATTTTCTATCAAAGAGAACAGCATATTTTATATAATGCAGTTGTACTATAAATCAATCACTGAGCAAGGAAATTAATAACTCTTGATTTTGTGTTTGTGCCTAAAAGAATGCTACATAATATGGTGGGTACTTAGCCATATTCACTGTTGTAGGCTTTTGGACCATTGTGTATATCCTCACTTGACATTGTGAAGTGTGAAAAGGGACACTGATAATTTAGCAGCTTGTCCCGCGTGCCTGTGTTAGTTGATTTATGTGCCATACCTGCCTCCTATGACACTGTCTGAACTCATAAATCTGAGTAAAAGAACAGAGACCCATAACTCAAAGGGGATGAGATGGGCTGGACCCTGAGGCTGAGCACAGACTTTAGAATTGGAGCTCTGTTCCCTCACAGATACCCTTGAGCATCCAAGTTGCTTTAGGTTAGGTATTCATCAAAAAAGGTCTCAGTAAGGACACGTGGTTATGTTCTAGAGAGGTGAAGAAAGGGGTAGTGTGTGTGTGTACTTCTTTTGTTGTTGCTATTTTTGCTTTAAAATACTTGATGTAATGTAAAATTCTAACAATGCATATCTCTGTATTATATTCCTTCTTGTCTGTCGGGACCTACTGTTTCAAAGGTAAAACTTACAGGGAAAGATGTCATAAGCTGCACAACATTAGTTTCATAATTTATCCATTAGAAAAGGACATGACAGCTTCTGAAACAGGGTCAATACATAATAAGTAACCAGTGTTACACAGCATCTTAGATTTCTAAATACTCCTAGTTCAGGAGTTCAGAAAGAAGTGAAACTCACTGACGATGAGACCTTAACTGTTCAGAAAAAGGTGAGTATCTCTTGCACATTATAATCATCCTGTTCTTGTTCAATAACTTTTCAGGCATACCCCAAGATGTCGCTTTTGCAGTGTTTGTCTGCCTTTACCTTGTTCTCATTATTATGGCTCTGTTTGCATTGCTTAGTTCAGCTTCTACCAAAGTTGTGAGATCCCTCTCAGACTTTTAGCTTCAGCCTAACAGACAAGTGTCTTCTCTGGTTCTAGCTTCAAGTATATATAGGTTTCACACATTGAACAAGTTGTTATTTAGCAAGTAACCAGACCATCGCACAATATTTGAGCACTTATTCTAGGTCAAGCAATATTCTGTTGAGAGGAAAGTACGAAGAAGGATGGGTACAGTCATCCCCCTCATGAGCTGTGCAGACGTTGAGGAGGACAGATGTTGTCATTAAGCTACTAAAATGAAGGAAATACAGTGTTCTTCTCCCCCCCCAACAAAAAGAAGTGCATTAAAGCTTAGAAATGAAAATATAAAGAGAGTGGCCAAGGAAAAAAGAGAATAACAACAAAAGGCAGGTGAAGGGGGGGCCAGGAGAAGTGGCTCAGCAGTTAAGAGCACCGGACTCTCTCTTCAAGAGGATCCAGGTTTGATTCCCAGCATCTGTGTGGCAGCTCACAACTGTCTGTAATTTCATTTCCAGGGAATCTGACACCCTCTTTTTCCCTCCATAGGCACTTCAAGCACATGGTGCACATATATGCAAACTGGCAAAACACCCATACACAGAGAATAAATTACATGAGTCTTGATCAAAAATAGATAATTTCTTAAAGGCAAGTGGGATGTTTTCAGGTTAGGGTGGCTGGAAGCTCCTCCTACTCTTAAGAAGGAGAGCTGAAAATCCTGTCAGTTTTGAGTCATCATCATAAAACTGCCAACTAGGTAAAAACATTCTTCCTTAGTCCAACCAAGAAAACATTTGTTTCTCTTCACAGATTTTTATGAGAATATTCCAGAAGCTGAATGACAAGTAAGAATTAGACATTTAGTCCTAAAATACACTAAAAGAGATCAGCTATCTTCTCAAAAAAGGTGGAAAAATTTCACCCTTCTTACTGAATGGTCTTTGAAAACAGGATTTATAAAAATATTTGCATGACATCTACTATTTGCTCTTTCAATTTCATGAGCTTTTTCCTTTAGTTGTTGCTGTGTGTGTGTGTGTTTGTGTGTGTGTGTATTCCAAATCTATAAACACAACCTGCTCAGCCTGAATAAAACTACTTTATTGCATTAATATCTTTTCATTCATGGATAGCTTACCTGACCATTTGGGACTGGCATACTTTTCCCTGGATAAAACTATTTCTCCAGCTCTCTGCTTTCTTTAGTCACCTGTTGTTCTCTTGTCTTGGTGTGAGGTTTCCTGGGGTTTTTTCAGTCCATATTAGCATCATTAGCATGTCTATTGGTGTTGTGCTTGTTTAGTTTACAAGGAAACATCTCTTGGCAACAGATAAAGACCATTACAAAAAACCACAACCATGTGAAATGCAGAGCTCAGGAGCCCAGTCCCAAAGGATGCACCTATAATACAAGTGTTCCACTAGCGGCTGGGGGATCATTTCAAGTAGAGGGGACAGAAACATTTCAATAGCCAGAGTAACAAAAAGTTTGTTGTGACATTGTGTCTCCCAGGAACATCATGAGCTATACACCTAAAGTCTTAGCAACATGAATGTACTAACTTTAATCTATACAAATATTGATAGATATCAATAACATAAACAAAATGTATTTTGGATTCTGTTACTTTTTTCTTTATATTTATAATATTGGTTCTCTTACTTTTTAAGAGTAAAGTGTTATGGAATATTAGTTGAACATGTGTTACATTTGTTTATGCTGTGAATCATTTGTTTAATGATGCATTCTTTTATTTTGCATTTGTTTAACTCTGTGAAGCTGTGTCATTTTGTCTGTCTAAAGCACCTGATAGATCTAATAAAGAGATAAACAGCCAATAGGTAGGCAGAAGAAAGGATAGTAGTCATGGCTGACACGCAGAGAGAATAAAAAGGAGGAGAAATCTGGGAAGGGAGAATAAAGGAGAGTGAAAAAAGGGATCAGCTACCTTACAACTCGACCAGGCATGGAATAAGAAGAAAAGAAACAATATGAAGAAATAGGCTTTGTGGGAGCCTAGGCAGTTTGGATGCTCAACTTGCTAGACCTGGATGGAGGTGGGGGTTCCTTGGACTTCCCACAGGACAGGGAACCCTGATTGTTTTTCGGGCTGAGGAGGTGGGGGACTTAATTGGGCGAGGGGGAGGGAAATGGGAGGCGGTGGCGGGGAAGAGACAGAAATTTTTAATAAATAAATAAATTAAAAAAA
>NC_022009.1:71347584-71349266 GCF_000317375.1 Microtus ochrogaster
AAAGGCAGGGATTTCATAAGAAAGAATAAGACTCTGTTTGATTTATTTGGGAGCTGGTGGCAGGCCCCCAAAGAGCAAAGAACCCAAAAACAAAGAGTAAAAAGAGCCTAAGAGCAAAAAACAACCAACTACAATAAAGTGACCTAAAGACCAACAAGGATTAAGACATAAAAATCGAATCATTTGCCCTAAATAGGTACACTTTGAGAGTGAAAGGGGTTACACTGATAAATATGATAGTAGGGTATAATAGCCCATATTTGTACCCAACACTTGGAAGGCTGAGGCAGGAGGATCACACATTTGAGTTTAGTCTAGGCGATGTTAGGAGGCCCCATCACACACAAGCACATATTATAGAAGACAAAACATATCTCAGTTTGCCTTGATGCTAATCCACAATTAATGCTTGGTCTTCCACTATGCACTAATGTTCCTAGCAGCTATTTTGAAAGCAGTCTCACTGTCAGCATGTCTAGATGGGAGGATTATCGTCTTCTTTCCTCTGGCATTGATTAATGATGCTTTGTCCTGTGTTCCTTATGATTTGCCATCAAATACCATTCCAAAGTGTGGGCTTCTGTAGGAATATAGACAAGAGGGCAAAATATGATTGACCACCACTAATAGCTAGAAAAAGCAAGGGCATGTTCCCTTTCCTTTCCTTGTGTGTCTCTGCCACTTTGCTGCTCTCTCTGGGAGCATTAAAGGTATGTGCATTTAGACCTGTTCAAAGTATTGCCAGTCTATGACTTAGAGCAGTGGTCCTCAACCTTCCTAGCGCTGTGACCCTTTAATACAGTTCCTCATGTCATGATAATCTCCAACCATAAAATTATTTCCCTTGCTGCTCCATAACTGTAATTTTGCTATTGTTATTAATCATAATGTAAATATGTACTTTTTCCTATAGTCTTAGGCAGCCTCTGTGAAAGGGTCATTCCACACCCTGAAGGGATCATGATCCACATTTTGAGTCACTGATTTGAAGGAAGAGCTTTTGTTTTCTACATTTACATGATAATGTCTTAGTTGCTAAGACACTTGGATAATCAAATAGTTCTTTTAAATATTTCTATCCAGTTTTTAAGAGCATACCTCTGTGTTAGAATTTAGAGAAGCTCACTTGATAGGGCGAACACTTGCTATACAAATCCAAGAGTTCGTGATTTTAAATTGGAATGAGGGCATTGTCTGAGCAATATGCAAACAAATCTACAAGACACTTTTAATGCCAGAAGGAAGAGGGGTTGTATTGATTTTTCTCCCTCTAAGGGAAGATCTAGACAGCAATACTTTCAGAACAAGGATGCACAAAGTTGTCATTGTAGGAGTCACAGATTACAGAAAGCATCAGACAAAACAGAATTGTTAAATACACAGGCATTTTTTTTTCTTTCCCAAGGTAAGAAAATGATTGGTACCTGCTCCTCTGAAAGGCTGGAGTGGATGCTGTCTGGTAACCTGGTAATTTTTTTCTCTATTCTATGGAGACAGCCTTGACCTCAATTCTCCCAAATCCTGAGTATTTTTTTTAGGACATAATCCTGAACTTTGTCTCTCGGTGAATAGAACCTATCCTTGTTAAAGAGGTTCCAAATACTTTGCCTTGTATATAACCTACCTCTATGTTTGCAAATCCTTCCTCACTACACTGTTACCCTGCACACTGTTTTTCAGTC